>NC_048318.1:1037426-1228607 GCF_013100865.1 Trachemys scripta elegans
AGCCCTCTGCCCTGCACCTCCCCCCAACACCCAGCCTTCTGCCCTGCACCTCCACACACCCCCAGCCCTCTGCCCTGACCTCCCCCCAACACCCAGCCTTCTGCCCTGCACCTCCACACACCCCCAGCCCTCTGCCCTGACCTCCCACAAACACCCAGCCTTCTGCCCTGCACCTCCACACACACACCAGACTTATAGAGAGAGACCTTCTAAAATATGTTAACATGTATTACCGGCATGCGAAACCTTAAATTAGAGTGAATAAATGAAGACTCAGCACACCACTTCTGAAAGGTTGCCAACCCCTGGTCTATAAGTAACTACATAAGAACAAATATTTGATAATGGCCTCTTCAGTCTAGCAGAACAAGATATATAACATAGTCCAGTGGCTGGAAGTTGAAGCTAGCCAAATTCAGACTGGAAATAAGGTGTACATTTTTAAGGGTGAGAGTAATTAACCAGTGGAACTTGCCAA
Source organism: Trachemys scripta elegans (assembly GCF_013100865.1). NCBI lineage: Eukaryota > Metazoa > Chordata > Testudines > Emydidae > Trachemys > Trachemys scripta. Next base: position 1,037,905 of record NC_048318.1, read on the forward strand.
GGGTTGTGGTGATTATCCATCACTGACAATTTTTAATCAAAATGGGATGTTTTTCTAAAGGATCTGCTCTAGGAATTATTTTGGGGGATTTCTCTGGGGAGACCCAGAGCTGGCTGCTGCTGAGAGAGAGAGAAGCAGCCGGCAGGGAGGATGGGAGGGACTATTGTGCTGCCAGGAGAGAAGTCTGTATGGGACCCACAGATCAGTCTCAGGGCATGGGGTGAGGACAGCAGCTTTTGGAAAGAGAAGAAAGGGAGAAGAGCCCATGTGTGGGGAAAAGAGGGGAAGAAGGGCCAGAAGCAGCCATGCACAGGCAAAGGTAGATTAAGATTTATTGGGGCCCTGGGCACAAAGAACATTTGGGCCCCCACACTCTGGGGCCCAGAGCTGTCAGGAGGGTCATGCCTGCCCACTTTTTAACATGGCCATAGTAGCCTCAGGCAATCAGCTTTGTTCCCTTCGAAATGGCGGGTGTAGCGTGGTGGTGGCATGGGTGCAGTTTGTGGGGGGATGAGGGAGCATTGCCTCCCAAACTGCCAGCCTCAGGCCAGAAGTGACAGGAGAAGCAGTACGCAGGTGGTTGCTGCCTTGAGCAAAAAGCCCAGGTGGCAGTAGGGTCAGCCTCTGACCAGGAGTAGGAGGAACTCGGTGGGGGCACCCTGGCAGCAGCGGGACCTCGCGGGGACCCGGCAGGGGCAGCCTGGCAGTAGAAGTTGGGCGCATGCACTCAGCGAGCATGGGTGGAGTGTGGCAGCCGCTGAGGCCGGGCCTGTAACAGCAGGACCTGCACCAGAGGAGCCCTCCCTGCCCGGCTCCTCGCTGTCTGTGACCTTCCTGGGCCCCCACCACCTCCCAGCCGGAGCAGAGTCTCTTCTCCCTGCAGAGTGAGTCTGCTGGCCCCAGGGACAGGGCAGGAGACCAAACTGGAGCCCCCACCCCTGGATCCCACCAATAGCAGCGCGCCCAGGGGTGGGGACACCGGCCAGCGGTTTCTCTTGGGCACCCTGGTCTCTGCCCAAGGCAGGCTGAGAGTCCAGGACTCCCTGGGTAGCTCTTACCACTGCCAGGCTGTGGCTTCTGACCCAAGCAGGGGGTAGGTCCCTGGGGGGAAAGAGGAGGAGCAGGGGTCAGGGCACAGCTCTGTCGCGGGTGGACCCCCCACTTCTACCCAGGTTCCAGCGCTCCTGTGGGGCCCCCAGGCATGGGCCCTGTGGGACGTGTATTAATCTGCCACTGGCGGGGAAAGGGGAAGTCATGATGAGTGAGAGGAATGGGACAGAAGAGGCAGGGAAAGCAAGGGAAAGCTGTCATGGGGCAAAGAGAGAGGAGCCTGGCAGAGGGGATGGTGGAAGCGCGGGAAGCTTCAAGGACCAGAAAGGAACAGAGCTGTGGGCAAGGACAAGCCATGGGAGCCACATGTGACCCAGGAAGCAGAACTAGCCAATGGCTGGGCCAGGTGTAGCAGAGAGAGCAGAGCAGAAGTTATGAAGTCAGAGAAATGGCCAACACTCATTTAAAGACCTATCTTTTGAAAAATTGAGAGGTCTGGGGGCATTTCTGTGCATTCTACATATTCTCTTTCTCTGCCTTTCCCTCTCCAAAAGAAAAATGTATCTTAAATTTTCCCAAATGCTACACATCCTTCAAGAGCCTGGATCTTTCAACAGACAGCAAACAGGGTAACATGGGACTAAGTCACACACAGCCTGCCATGACACTCACTCTACTGTGTGCAGCCTTAGAGATGAATTCTAATCAAGCTCTGCTTAGACAGGTCTGTCCTACTTCCATTCCCCTTTAAACAATCTCTCTCACTGCAACCATGGGCACTGACCTACTTTTCCGTTCTTTTACTTAAGATGATACACAAACCCGTAGAACTGCAATGTGCTTAACATTTCACTGCAGTAATCCATACATCGTTTTCAGAACAGTTTATAACTGTGTTGGGTAACACTCAGGGTCTGTTTCAGAGAGTGTAAAGTAATCGTGCTTGCTTAGCTTGTTCTTTGAGGGTTTCACTTTGCAAACCTAACATTTTTGTCATGTGGTGTTTGCATGCAAACTCATACAGATGACACTGCCTCCTCGTTGGTGTATGTCCTCTACTCTGAGATCTTGATCCAAAGCCGGTTGAAGTCAACGGAAAGACTCCCAATGACTTCATCAGGCCCTGAAAGAGGCAGGGGAAAACAGTATGGGACTATGCTATTAAAGTCTGTATCGTAGTACATATACAGGCTTTTCCTAACTTTTGAATGCTTCGCTTTGCAACCTCAACCTTCAGCAGGGTTTGAATCAAGGACCTTCAAGCCCTCAGCACAGACTGCTAAAGGAGTAGCTGGCAGGAGAAGTAGGTTTTCACCCTTCCAGCAGCTAGCGGGGGATATGACACTTTCCCAGTCAATTGTACAACTATTTGCTGCTCAGCAGCGAAACGTTGGGAGTCATGATTCCTGGGTGCTCTTCCTAGTTCTAGGAGGGAAGGATGGGTTAGAGATCAGAACAATTATTATAGAAAGGATAGCCAAGCACATAGCGGTGGCACATTCATTTTGGAAGGCTGAGTGGGTAAAACTTGGGATTGCCATATTAGAGCCCTGGATACTATGTAGGGTTACCATTCGTCCGGATTCTGCCGGACATGTCCGGCTTTTTTGAGTTAAAAATAGCGTCCGGGGGGAATTTGTGAATGTCTGGATTTCTCCCCCATGCAGAGCGCGCGCGGCTGACAGGGCAGCCGTCCGGATCGTGCCACTCGCACGGGGCTCTGGCAGCCAGAGCCCCTCCTCCGCTTCCCCCTCCTCTCCCCTGAGGCTTGAAATTACTCCCCTCCTCTCTCTTCCTCCCTCCCCCCCCCTGCATTCGCAGATCACCGGCCGGCCGTTCGCATCGGGCGTCAGGCAGTCTGGAGCTCCTCCCCCGCTCCTGCTCCCCCTCCCCCGCTGCCAGGCGCGCTGCTCCACAACACTCTGTTCTGAGCGGCACGGTAAGGGGGCCAGGGGGTCGGAGAAGGGGCAGGGAGGTTCTGGAGGGGCAGCCAAGAGACAGGGAGCAGGGTTGGATGGGTCGGGAGTTCGGGGGGGGGTCTGTCTGGGGGTGTGGATAAGGTTTTGGGCAGTCAGGGTACAGGTAGGGTCCTGGGGGGCAGTTAAGGTGGGGGGTCTCAGGAGGGGGCAGTTAGGGGACAAGGAACAGGGAGGCTTAGGTAGGGGGTGGGGTTCTGGTGGGCAGTTAGGAGCAGGGGTCCCAGGAGGGGACAGTCTGGGGACAAGGAGCGGGGAGGCTTAGATAGGGGGTGGGGTCCTAGGGGGCAGTTAGTGGCAGGGGTCCCAGGAGGAGGCAGTCAGGGGACAAGGAGCAGGGGGGGGGTTGGGGGCTCGGGGGGGGCAGTCAGGGGGTGGGAAGTGGGAGGGAGTGGATGGGGGCGGGGCAGGGTGGGGGCAGGGTTAGAGCGGGGCTCCCCCCCCCCCATGTCCTCTTTTTTGATTGTGGAAATATGGTAACCCTAATACTATGTCAAGCCCTGCCTGAAGGGAACATGTGAAATTTCTGTTAATTTAATTGTAAAAAGGGGATTTCATGGCAGGGTTGCCTGTAACAGCAGGGGACTGGCCTCAGTCCTGTATTCTAATGTAAAATGGGAGAATTGCACAGAAATATTAATAGTAGTAAGTGGAGGAGGTGAGATATTCTCTTGTGGGTTCCAGCCTAGTATGTCTTCCCATAGGCTACAGAGTGCTCGGACCATACTATGGTTCTGGGGATAGGTGACAATTCTGCCTTGGCGCTAAAACTTAGCACAGGGCTGCTGGGAACAAAAAATGGCTCCCTCCTGCACTGCGATGTATGGAAGCGCTCAGGCTTCCTTCCACCAAGAAGACTGGGGGTTTGGGAGAACCAGTGACCTTATCTATCAACCCCGCCCTACAAGGGACAAGATGCAAGGCTTGCCAGTATAAGCAGGAAAGTCCAGCCACGGCAGGGTTTGCTAGGCGCAGCCGGGATCCCTGCCAGTGCTGCTAGTGCTGGACCAGGTAATGTGGTTGGACCGAGGGAGATAATTTGGGGCACACAAACTTTGAGACATCAAAGGCTTTTTCCTTCTTCTGGAGCGGGGAGTTCTGAGACAGAGCAGATCGTATAGAAGGTTAGCTACAGCTCATTAACCTGTTACTTGGGATTTACCGCCCCACAAAAGTTACTGAGTCTCACATAAAGAATTCAGCGTAAAAGTAGAGTTGTCCAATACGCTGAGATATGGCATATTGAATATTAAATACATCCACTTTACACTCCCAACTTCCAGCCCCCTATGGAGAAATCTTACAGAATATCACAGAGCAGGGAAACAGTCTATGGCATTCTCTGGTGGGGATATCATTCTCTAACTTCCATGGCACGGTGTTAATAGCTCTATAGAAACTAGAGACTGATATTTCTTATGTACTGTATGTTTTTAGAGTAACTGCTAATAATAATGTTACTTAGCCCTTCTGCAGAGCTCTTCAGTCATAGATTTCACAGCACTTTACAAAATGGGTCTCGATCATTATCCCCATTCACAGAGGGGAAACTGAGGCACATAGGAGTGAAGTGACTTGCCTGAGGTTGCCCAATAAGTTAACGGCAGAACAATGACTAGAAACCAATTTAATTGGTCTAGAATCCTAATAGTTTCATCCCTACTAAATTGTGCAGGGCTTTTCCATAAGTGGAGTGTGAGCAATGCTTTCTATTGAGATAAGGTTTGTACAGCACTTTGAACGTGGCAAGGCCCATATGAGCACAGAAAGGCCATGTTTTCCTTGGATGTCACAGTAGGTCTGCAGCAAAGTCAGGCTCCTGAAGCCCAGCCCAGTGCCTTACCGCAAAGGCCATGCCTCCCACTTTGCTAAAGGGGCACCAGCAGCTGGAAATCTGGTCAGCTGGCAAAAAGAGTTAAAGCAGTAGCCAGTGCTGCCCCGGCGTGAGCCCCCTGCTGACGGGTGTGCTGACCAGTCGCATTGTCCTATTTTAAACATGTTTTCTCTCCCCTCCTGCTGCTTGAAAGACCCACACAGACAGAGGAGCTGGCTGACTGCTCAGCAGAAACAGTACAAGGGCCTACACACAAAGGGACTGAGGTGCCTTTAGGCATCCAAGTTCAACATTTAGGGGTCACTGAGATCCTCCAACCCCCTTCTCAGCTGCTGCCTAACCCTGGAGGTGCCAACGTTTCTGCTGGCAAGGACCTCAAGGTGCCTATGTTTCCATCGGTGGGTATGCACAAACCAGGTAATATATTTGTAGACACGGTTATGTATCTGTGACACAAAGAATCCTTGGCAATGGTTCTTTGTAAACAGCTCTGACCTAAGACCTGACAAACTCATTATACCAAGCACCCATCTTACAGGATATTTATCCATAAGGCATATCATGTAAGGTGTCTACAGACAGCTCGTGACTTGTCAAGATTCATAATCATTGTGAACTGTGTGTACGGGGAGTATTGAAGGAACAATGTATTTATATTGAAAGTTGGCTTTATGGACTTGGAGAAGAAATTAATCGCCAAGAGGTAATGGGCCTTGGGGATGCCCATCCAAGCAAGAGGGAGTTGTTGTCCTCCCTAATCAACCAGGGAGGTAATGCAAGGCTCAATTGAACAGGCTTGCTCCTTCCCAAAACTATCAATGAAAAGCCATCAGAGGCACCACTGACCAACCAAAACCACTTAAAGGTGAAAGGAACATTACATCAGATAGAGCTTCCCGCTGGCTGTGAATAGATTGGGAACAAAAGACTGTTTTCAGTATAACAGAGTGTAGGGAAGATGCTCTATCTCTATTCACTGAGGAACTCCCCTGGCAGAGGGGAGTGCTTTCATGAATGGTTTGGAGCCTAGTTACTGAGAAACCAAACAGTTCTGCAACAGACTGAATTTGGCGGGGGAGGGGAAGAATCTACTTTATAGAATCCTAGAATGATAGGGTTAGAAGGCACTGCAAGGGTCATCTAGTCTAATCCCCTGCCAAGATGCAGGATTTGTTGTGTTCTACCCATCCAAGGCAGATGGCTATCCAGCCTCCTTTTGACAACCTCTAGTGAAGGAGATTCCATGACCTCCCTAGGTGTCTGTTCCATTGCCCTACTGTTCTTACAGTTAGGGAGTTTTTCCTGAGATTTAATCTTAATCTAAATCTACTCTGCTGTAGTTTGAACCCATTGCCTCTTGTCCTGCCCTTTATGGCAAGAGAAAAAAACTTTTCTCCATCTTTCTTATGGCAGCCTTTCAAGTATTTGAAGACGGCTATCATATCCCCCCTTAATCTCCTCTTTTCCAAACTCATATGGTTTGCGTTCCATCCCTTTGATCATCTTTGTTGCTCACCTCTGCATCCTTTCCACTTTCTTCACATCCTTTTTATACAGCGGTGACCAAAATTGGACGCAGTCCTCCAGCTGAAACCTAACCAGCACCAAGTTTAAATTAAATTAAATTAATGGAGATATCCTATCTTCTAGAACTGGAAGGGACCTTGAAAGGTCATCAAGTCCAGCCCCCTGCCTTCACTAGCAGGACCAAGTACTGATTTTGCCCCAGATTCCTAAGTGGCCTAAGTAAAGCGGTATTATCACCTACCGTTACTTGCACGTTCTATACCTGTTCATGTAACCTAAAATTGTATTTTCATGCTTTGCAACAGCATCGCATTGCTGACTCATGTTGAGGTTGTGATCTGCCACAACTCCCAGATCCCTCTCAGCAGTGCTGCTGCCAAGCCAGTTATCCCCCATTTGTACATTTGTTTTTTCTTCCCTAAGTGTAGCATCTTACATTTGTCTTTATTGAATTTCATTTTGTTGTCTATAGCCCAGTTCTCCACTTTATCAAGATACTTCTGAATCTGAACTCTGTCCTCCAAAGTGTTGGCAACACCGCCCCTCCACCCCCATTTGTGTCACCTGCAAATTTGGTCAGTGTGCTCTCTATTCCTACATCCAAGTCATTAATAAAGATGTGAAACAACACCGGGCCCAGAACAGATCCCTGTGAAACCCTACTTGAGACCTCCCTCCAATCTGACATCATTCCATTAATAGTTATTCTTTGTTTGCAGTTGTTTAACCAATTATGTATCCACTTAATGGTAGTTCCACCGAGCCCACATTTTTCCTATTAGATAGGAAAGATGATTATTGATAAGTGTAGATGTATTTTATGAGTTTGTATTGTATTGCAACTGCTTCTTTTCACTACACTCTTGTTTCTAGTTAAATCCTTATTCTTTCTTAAAGAAACCCACTTTTGTTTTATCACAAGTGCTGTGTTGTTTACTAGAGCAGTGGTTCAGGGAAAAACAGGGGTACACTGCATCTTTGTGTGCAGAGAATCCACCACAACCCCTAGTGACTTGTTCAAATGGCTAATTACTCTCACCGTTAAAAATGTATACCTTATTTCCAGCCTGAAATTGTCTAGCTTCAACTCCAGCTACTGGATCATGTTAAACCTTTCTCCGCTAGATGGAAGAGCCCATAATTAAATCCGTATTCCCCGTGTCGATATTCATAGTCTGTGATCAAGTCACGCACTGAGCTTCTCTTTGGTAAGCTGGAAGGCGTCCAGCTCCCCATACAATACATATCGACAGATAGGCACCTGAGGGCTTGTCTATGCTTACAGCACTGCAGCAGTGCAGCTGTAGCGCTTAGAGAGGATGCTACCTAGGTTGACAGGAGAACTTCTCCCACCGACGTAGGTGCTCCACTCCTCTCGGGGTCAATGGGAGAAGCTCTCCTGTCGATACAGCGCTGCCTACACTGGCGTTAGGTCGGTGTAACGACGTCGCTCCAGGGTGTGGATTTTCGACGAAGTTATACCAAGGTAGCTGGAAATAGGAACTACTGAGGAGAGCAGTGGGACCTAAGGTCCACCCTCAAAGGGTATGTCTACATAGCAACTAGACACCCGTGCCAGCCGACTCAGGCTCCGGGGGCTCAGGCTGCCGGGCTGTTTCATTGCAGTGTAGACTTCTGGGCTTGGCTGCAGCCTGAGCTCTGGGACCCTCCCACCTCGCAGGGTCCTAGAGCCTGGACTTCGGTCCAAGCCTGGAGGTCTACACTGCAATAAAACAGCCCCTGAGCCTGAGCCTCGCAAGCCCAAGTCAGCTGGCAGGGGTCAGCTCGCAGGTGTCTAGTTCCTGTGGAAACATACCCTAAAGTAGTGGTTCTCAAAGCCGGGCCGCCGCTTGTTCGGGGAAAGCCCCTGGTGGGCTGGGCCGGTTTGTTTACCTGCCGCGTCCGCAGGTTTGGCCGATCACGGCTCCCACTGGCCGCGGTTTGCAGCTCCAGGCCAACGGGGGCTGCGGGAAGTGGCGCGGGCCGATGGATGTGCTGGCCGCCCTTCCCGCAGCCCCCATTGGCCTGGAGCAGCGAACCGCGGCCAGTGGGAGCCGCGATCGGCTGAACCTGCGGACAAGGCAGGTAAACAAACCGGCCCAGCCTGCTAGGGGCTTTCCCTGAACAAGCGGCGGACTGGCTTTGAGGACCACTGCCCTAAAGGACGTAGGTACCTCCCTCTGCTGGGATTCGCAATTGTGAACCCTCTCTTGGAGTTAGGTGCCTAAGTACCTTCAAGGAAAAACTCAAGAAGGTGGTTGTGTTAATACCACTCACTTATACCTAATAGCCCACTGATTAGTGCACTCACTCATAGTATGTGAGTTACAGGTTCAAATCCCCTCTGCCTGATATTTGCAGAGATTTGAACCCAGGTCTTCAAGTACCCGAGCCTACCCCCTGGGCTATATGGCATTGCAGGGTAATGTCTTTCCAGTTGAAACTGTTCCACTTTGTATAATTAATTATTCATTAGACCAGGGAGCTTGAGAAGAGCTCTATAACCCAGCGGTTAAGGCATTTGCTCCAATTAATATTTATTTATACAAATCCCTTTGTGGCTCTATCTCTTGGGGGACAGGTGAACTAAACCTGGGGCAGATTGGGCTGGCCCTTTGGTTCCACAAACTGAGTCAAATTGGAGCTGGATTGCTTAGTGCAACATAGTTTATTAGACTGTATGGTTAGCTAGAAAGCAATGCATGTGCACCATCCCACTGCTTGGCTGAGCCCCGCAGCTGGGACTGACATGAGGAGCCAATTATCATTAAGCCCCACTGAATAAGTGTAGTGTGTGGGGGGAGAAGGTACTTACATTCCATCTAGGAATAAAGGAAACATTTATCTGCAAATAAATAATTATTCCATGGAAAAAAAAAGTCAAAATGAACAACAAATAATTTGACCAGCTCTAGTTCCAGCCGCATAAAAGCCAGCCAGTGCACTGACCGATTTTCAGTATCATTTCAGGGTTTATGATGTCCAACTGGTTACTAATCACCTGCCAATGGACTGAGAATATGGCTTGCAGCTGTACAGGGCGTGAGCTATTACAGCAAAGCCTGCATTTGCTGGGGTCCACAGACAGCACCCCCACTCTCCTACCCAGACAACACTTGCAGCAACAGCTGTGCTGACACAGCCTGATTGAGAAGCAAACATGCAGGAGCAGCAGGAATGAATTCAGGAGCTTTCTGGCTTTAAAGGCAGGGGATGTTGTTAGAAAGCCACACACACAGTCACATACTCAGAAGCTACTTTATTTCAAACCCAGTGTTTGCACTCAGAAATTCCTGTCTTTTCTTTGCACTGGAGCGGAAAGGGTTATTTAGCCAGCAGCAGAGAAGGATTCACAAACATTCCTCTAGCCTGCAGGGACAGTCACACCTACAGAAAGGAGATTTAATTAGTAAAATCTCGTTAGGCAAACGAAATTATCCGTAAGACAATACTCCTCTGGACAGGGGGTATGATTAAACAAAGCCATTAATTGAGAAAGTAGCTTCAGCAGCTCACTGAATTCATTCATCTTTGCACTGGCTCCATTTTACCTCTTCAGGGTTGAGTTGAGTGGACTTTTTTTTTTTTTTTTTTTTTGGTTGAATGGAAAGATCCCTCAAAGCTTTCAGAAACGCACGATTTAGGGCTTCAGACCTTTGCATCTCATCAGCAGGCTCTCCCTGCCAGATTTCAGCTAAAGTGGTTTGATTGCATAATGTCTATTTGCATAATGTAAATTGCAATCTACTAGCACAGGAGATGGGAGCCACAGAACAGCCATTATTTTTTTACCACTCCACAAAAATTCTACATTTAGGAGGCAGATTTGCAGCTGAAAAAGCCTTATAAATGTGACTACAGCATACTGCATTAGATCAGGCTGATTAAACCAGACCAAGAGAGCGCTTCATTTTGTTACATGCAAGAGTCAGAAGTTCAAGACAGATCAGTGGGCTGGTGAGGACCCATGGCTGGAGTCATAGATACATTGCGGCTTCTGCCAATGCTAGCTTGATGGCTACTTCCATCCAGTGGGACTCTTTAAACCCAAAAATATTTGGATATCTATATCCCTTGCTTAAAGAACTTATTCAAAATACTGCCACAATCTGCTAACAAGCTCTTCAGGGCCACCTTGCTGTAGGTGTTTGCAGAGTGCCTAGCACAATGGGACTCAGGTCCTCAATGGGGCTGCTGAGTGCTACAAGAACAGAAATGTTTATTATGAATCATAAGAATAGTACAAGTATCAGAGGGGTAGCCGTGTTAGTCTGAATCTGTAAAAAGCGTTTAGCAGCACTTAGATACATGGTGATACAGGGGAACCTAAGCTAGCTGAGAGTCGGATCTGCTGTACCCAATAATTTCCCATTAGTTAAAATCTGATGTTATAACAGCTGATTAGAACAGAAGAGTGAAATGTAACTGTTCCATTACTGTTTTGCCGTATTAGTATATTATGGGCTGATCTATAAAAATAGATGAGCTCATGCCAGGGAATGGCATTCCCTTTTCCAGGGAGTATTCCAGTATGTAATAATAATAATAATAATTTTCTAACAAGACGTATTTCCTCTCTGAACATGTATTTAGAGCAGCGGTTCTCAAACTAGGGCCGCCGCTTGTTGAGGGAAAGCCCCTGGTGGGCCGGGCCAGTTTGTTTACCTGCCACATGTGCAGGTTCGGCCGATCACGGCTCCCACTGGCTGCGTTTCGACTCTCCAGGCCAATGGGGGCTGCAGGAAGGGTGGCCAGCACATCCCTCGGCCTGCGCCGCTTCCTGCAGCCCCCATTGGCCTGGAGCGTCAAACCACGGCCAGTGGGAGCCACAATCGGCTGAACCTGCACAAACCGGCCCGGCCCACCAGGGGCTTTCCCTGAACAAGCGGCGGCCCTAGTTTGAGAACCACTGATTTAGAGTACTACATTGCCTCGTACTTGGCTATTTCTTGTCATTTTATCATAATCATTCAATAGTAATTTTTCAAAAGACAATATGCCAATAAGTATGATTCAAATATTAGTAGGCTAGCTAAAAATTATATACTATTAAATGTAAGAAACTAGCACTAAAGCAACAGTAAGGTTGTGAGATCAAGCATTCAGTAGCAAGAAACCCCCAAGTTGAGGTTGTTCCAGCAATGTTAATAACAATTGTTTATTGGTGATATTAGTAACCAAGGGTAATTCAGAAAGCTGTACAGTTTGAGAACTAGAAAACAGAACACGTGCAACATGATCAAGTTAATGTGCCCCAGTAATCTTATCTCTTTGGAATTTCCTGACTTCTGAATGCTTCCTCTCTCAGGTTTAACCTGGCTTTAATGCTTTATTTATTTCATTTGCCTTTTAAAGGAATTTTTGAAGGAAAAGGAAGTAAGTTTTCCATCTAAAATTTTCCAATTTTTCTAACTGAGAAAAAGAAAACCATAGACAGACTTTGGAACCATCTCTAACTGTCTCCCAGGAAATCTGTCTGTCCTAGTTGTTTAGATTCCCTTATGTGTCACTGCTGCTCCCACATTACCCTGAAGTGTGCTCTTACCCTTCACTCACAGGTGTTAGCAAAACATTCAAAGGAGGCCTAGCAGTTTGAAGCACTGAACTCAACTTGGATTTTTAATATGTGTTGGTTTCAAATTTATTCTACAGCACAAAATATCAACGCATTTTGCAGCCTGAGGCAATAGCCTCCAAGGCATGATGTCAATGCATTTTCCTCTCAGTTACAGTAACTTTCTTTAAAGTATTCGAAGGCATTGCACTAGGAGCTTTACTTGTACTTGTGACCTTCACCCCAGACCACAGCAGCATGCTGACAGCACTTTCTGGGATAGGAGGAGACCTGGTCAAAATTTTTCCAACAGAACATTTTTCAATTGGAAAATACTGATTTGGCAAAATCAAAACATTTCACGGGAATGATTTTGCTGAAGATTTCAATAAGAAATTATCAAAACCTTTTTTTTTCAATGAGGTCAAAATATTTTGTTTCAACTTTTACGTTATAACAAAAGTCAAAACAATAATGTTGAAATAAAATGAATCACAATGAAACACTTTAACACTGGGGTTTTTCTAAAAGGGACGCTCTAGTTCAAACAGGTATTAATTCAGGGAAGTTCTCTGGCTTGTGATATATAGGAAATAGGATCAGCTGACCACAATGATCCCTTCTGGTTTTATAACGGACGAAGATGTGAAAAACCCTTATCAAAAAATGAAATATTTAATTTCACACAAAAATCAAGATTTTGACTTTTCGTCCCAATTTGGGACAAAACCACATGTTATAATCTGGACATTTCCCATGGGATGGAAATTCCACTTTTTGACCATGTCAAGATAAACCTTTTGGGGGGTTTGACTTAGACAAACTTCAACCTCTGCTGAGAAGGATTGTTACCCTCTTGGCTCCCAGAAATAGAAACAGCCCATAATGCCAGTTCAGAGTAAATAAAGCAAAGTTCATTTAACAGGGAAAAAACAGAGAAAATCTACAAAAATGACAGTCAAAGGCAAAGCTTCATACCACTGAATAAGAGAGCCACAGAGGTTGCAGGGAAGAGAGAAAATCTCTTTTGTGCTGAAGTAGCAGGAGCTCACAGCCTGAGTTCCTGCTTCTGAGCTCCCAGTTCATGTTTCTTGCCTTCCCTTCACCCGCAGCCTCTCCTTTTCTAGCATCCTGACTTTCCCTGCATGGCTCATCCATCCACCTTGTCTCACCAGTTTGGGGGTGATTTTGCTTTCACTCCACCCACCTCCCAAGAGTCACTGAGCACCACTTTCATGCTCGAGCTCTCTTCAGTAAAACTGCCACTGCTGGGAGTAGTTGTCCACACTTTCAACCTACTGTATCATTCACTTGAGTTACCCGTCTGATGTACGACTCCACTGAGAAGTGATGGGAGGGCAGGGGGCAGATCTGCTGCTGCTGTTTTCCTCTTACAGAGGAGGGTGATGGATCACCTGCCACATTTGCAAGCAATTGGGGGACATCATTGGTCTGAGGCTCTGATGGGAACTTGAGCACCAGAGGCAGTTTGAGAGTGGATATTGGGTCCCAACAATAGGCTTTGTTGGAGAGCCCACAGTGCTGGCCTCAGTCATATGCCCCTACTGCGTTACTTGGGACTGTGTCCTACAAGGGCTAGTGCCATGACACACCAGACACCCCATGAGGTCCTGACCTCCATGCCCAATGCTGCTAGCCTCTTGGGGGCTCAGTACATATGTGGCTAGTTACAGCAGCCAATGGATGAGCTGATGTTCTCTTTACGCCAACACTCCCCCCAGCAGCAGAGAGTTTAATAGACACCGAGTTCAAATCTTTGAAATGTTGTACTTTAGCCATACAAAATGAGGTATCAATTTGGTCTGTCACCCAGGCTTCTCTGCGGCCAGCAAGCAGGCTGAAAGTTTTCACGTGAAAAGTTTTCCCGCTGAAAAATACGCTTGCATCAAAACAGACATTTTTTTATAGGAGAACGTCCGTTCCAATGAAAAATTTCCATTTTCCCTACAGGAAATACCAAAATGTACATTTTCATTTAGACTCAGTCATATCATTTCAGCTGCTTGTTTAAAAAAAGACAACAAGATGGCAATTTATGCCAAAATGTCAATTCTCAACAAAACGCTTCATTAGGAAACTTCCTGTGGAAAAAGTTTTTGGACCCAAATATGTTCAACTTAACATGTGTGTTTGAAATGTCTGGGGGTGGGGGGATGCTGGTTTTGGGAGCCACTCTAGTAGCCTCTAACTCAGACTGTTAACCCCCTACATGCACCTCAAAGGCAGAGCAAGAAGCAGGTCAACTGGCCATCCACAGGACAGTTTTCATGTGTCTTGTCGGTCTGAGCTGTCATTGTTCTCTGCCATTTAACATCTCCCCACCCCTCTCACCTCCTCGAGACATTTCCCACTATATTCAGCAATGGACAAAGTGTCCATCAACTGATCCCTCCTGTCTGTGGGAATGAGCTTGGTCTTCCACAAGAGCGACCCCTATGCTCCACTCCAAGCCGCTATCATCCACAGCTCCTGCATTGTCCTCACTTCTCGCTAGCCTGATAAACACTGTCACCTCCAGCAAAGCCAAAGGGGCCTGCTCTTCTTTTAAACACTCTAATTGCCATCTGTCTGAAAGACTAGAGCGATGGTTCAGGATCAGGCAGGTACAAGGAGAAGGAGAGCTTTGTAGGGAAGCCTCACAGCACAGTTCTCACTTATAAACTTGAAATAAGCTCCTGTACATAATATCCGCTTGTGCCCACCAGTCTCTGCCTTCATTGGAAGCAAATTTAGTGTTAGAGTAGAGGAATGACCCACCTGATGGAAAAGATGGGAGAAATGCACAAGCAGCAGGTAATTAAAAAAATCAATCCCAATTAAGTCTTCATGGACTCCCATAAAGAGGACTCTGCTGGAGCGCTGGCTTGCAGTTGGAGCAAATAGTTTCTGGAACTCCTCTGCCAAACCCTCGTGGGATGATTGTTCCATTTGCTTTATGAGCTGCATCTAAACTGGCTGGACTAGGGCAACAAAGAGCCTGAATCAGTCTCCATGCACTGGAGAGCAGGACAGATGAAGAAGAGGTGGGAAGTAGCACAGCTGAGTTATAAAAGTGAGATGTAAATATCCCCATTTCCCAGGTTCAGCTCTCTGCCTCTCCAGATGGAAACAACAGCACAACTTAGAGGGGATCATTAACATGTAATGAGTGGGAGCCTAATCATACTCCACTAGGGAATGGTTAGGAGGCACAGAAATCCACATGTGGGACTGGAGTGCTGCAGGATTAACAAATCCTGCACTCAGAAGCCACACAGCTCTTCTATGTCTGACCTAATAGCCACAAAATGAGGCATCATTTAACCAACACTGGGCAGGGATGGCTGAGTCTGGGGACTGATCCTGCTTCAATTGAAGTCAATAAGGCAAGATCAGGCCCTTCAAGACCCTTAAAAGTAGATAGTGTTATTTTACAGTGGGCAAAGTACTTCAAAGAAGACAAAAGGAGATACAGTCCCTAACCCAAAGAGTTTGCAAAACAATGACTTATTTCAGACTAAGGAAACAACAAAGAAAGAATCCATGTAAAGTCTCCAGAAGCAAGGGGTTCTCATGCTGTAGCTGAACTGAAACACAGAATCATTGTTGCCTTAGAATTGTCTCAAACAGACAGGAAGACGCCTACATTTGGTTAGTCTATAAGGTGCCACAGGACTCTTTCTTGTTTTTTACATTTGAAAGCTGCAGAACACAGAGCACAGAATGATGAGACCTCTCCGTTACAGAGCTACGTACACCAGTGTGAGGAAGTTCTTGACTGTGAGTTTTTCCACATCCAAACCTTTCCTCAGACACACAGTCAAAGGGAGCTTAGGAGACTTTTACTCCACAGAGTCATGAATGGATTGCTGTTATCCATAAAGTTGCACTTTGTATCTGGGATAATTAGAATAGAGCTAATCTTCATTTACTGAGTAATTCAAATATAATCAAAATGAGATACTGATGGACTATTCCCCGTTATTCAGCTGTTCCAGACTCTCGCCTGTGGATGAGGATGACAGAAGGCAGGGAGCTTATCCCACTCTGAGAGACTCAGTGGTAGGTGGCCACTGACAATGACACATCCCCAAATTGGGAGACGCCTGGGGCCAAGAGCAGTTCCCCATGCTGTCCAGGTAGGCCCACTTTCCCCCGCCTCCTGTCTACTGCCATGCTGATGGTCCCAGCCAGCAGTCTCTCTTCTTGTGGATGTAGATGGGAACGCTCCTTCCATTCAACTGCAATTTGGTACCTTTGGTGTATGCTCTCTATCCACCTTGATGTACTAGCTGGTTTACTCATCAGGCCCTGGTCTTTTACAGTTCCTGCCATGGTTCAGATGGCCACACTGGTGCAGGCAGTGGGATGACAGCAATTCTGGATCACTATGTACAGGGAAGAGCAAGGTTTGCTCTAGATCAGTGGTTCTGAACTTATTTATCATTGTGGGCCACATATGCGGCCCAAATGTTACCTGGGCCGCAGGGGTCGGGTGGCAGGGCAGCGGCAGATCTGACCCCAGCCCTGGACCCCTGGAGCTCGTGGAGCTGGCCGGCTGCCTGCCCCGGACCCCAGACCACTCGCGGCTGGCCGGGAGCCCGGCCCCTGACCGCATGGCTACCCCGGATCCTGCAGGGCTGGCTGGCAGCCTCAATCAGGACCCCTGTCACACGGTGTAGGCTGGCAGCCCGGACCCCGCCATGCTGGGTGGCGGTGCAGCCCGGACCCCAACCCCGCCATGCTGGGTGGCAGGGCAGCCTGAACCCCACCGCGTTGGGCAGCCGGGAACCCAGACCCACCTCACGAGCCGGCCTTTAGCACACAGGTGAGCTGGGCTGCAGCTGTGTGCTAATTGGGCCACATGCAGCCCGCGGGTTGACAACCGCTGCTCTAGATGGAAAACACAGGGGAGACATTACATCAGGAGCCAAGTGGTAGGAACCATAGGCGCCGAGTTTCTAATCTGCTGGGTAGGGAGGTGTGTGTGTGCTCCATCAAGGCCCGGCCCCCACTCCACCCCTTCCCCCAATATACCATCCCTTCCCTACTTCTTCCCACACCTGCCCTGCCCCTTCTCCTCCTCTTCCCATCCCCGCATCGCCTCTTCCCTGTCCAGTTCCACCCCCTCCCCCAAGCGTGCTGCACCCTTGCTCCTCTCCACCAGTGCCTCCTGACACTGTGAAACAGCTGATCCACGGCAGGCTGTAGGCACTGGGAGGGAGGGGGTGGCACTGATCGGTGGGGCCCACCAGCGGGCAGGAGGTGCTGCGGGGAGGGGGAGGTTCTGATAGGGGGCTGCCAGTGGGAGGGCTGCCACTATTTTTTCCCGTGGGCTCCCTGCCTGCTCCAGCACCCAAGGAGTCGGCACCTATGGTAGGAACACAGATCCCATGTTGTTCCAACAGGTGGCTGCGTCTTCCAAAGCCACATTCAGCGCAACTGCAAGGCGAGCTAGAAATCGGGGGCAGTGATTGGCTCCCACAAAAAATAATGTTCTTTAAAAAAAATATTTAAATTGCAAAGAGCCCCACTACTCTGAGATATGATCGAAAGGACCCATCTCACAGCACATATTCACCCCATCAGTATACTCATTCCTCAGTCATAAAAGGCAAATCTTGTTGTGGCACTCGGTACCTCAAAGCAGCACCCTGGAACCCCCATATTCCCCCTCATCATATAATGATGATATATTTCATACAAAGCATGCCATGTAAGGTATCATATGAAAAGTCATGATCTGCTGAAACCCATTGTTCTGTCCAAATATGTATATTGGCAGTGTGTATGGAGTTATGAGATTTTGCTCTATGAGGTTACTGAAATGTGTTGCAGTTTGGAGAATCTTCACTGCTAGTTCTCCAGTGACAATGAAGGAGGTAACCCACTCCCAGAAGGGTGTTAAATGACCATGAATCCGTAGGGGTGTTATAATCAAAAGATTTGCAATGCTGTAAGAGGACTGCACAAGCATCACACCGTGGGGGATGCTCAACTCTGTGACTCAGCAAAGCCCACCAGGACATGTCTGGGCTAGTGTTTTCCAGGCACAAGGACTGAGGGTATAAAATAAGGGACAGTGGCATCATGCGTTGGCCTTTCTCCTCCCCCACCTACGCTGGAAACAACAAGAACGCTGGGAAGACAAAGACTTTGGCAATGAGTTCCATGAGCTAATTGTGGATTATGTGAAAAATATTTCCTTTTATTAGTTTTAAATAAAGCTTGGACAGTTTTGGTGGGAGATAGTGTTTGTTGTTTCTCTGGTACCTTCCAAAATGTAAAACAGCATTACCAAAGCTAACATTTTTCAATACAGCATTTGTATTAATCTTCTTTCTATTAAGGGTGCTGCAGCTCTCAACTATGACCCAAGAAAAGACAAAGATGTCTCAACTACCACACACGCCATTTAGGAGTTGATTGTTTAAAATCACCAACCAGTGGCACACTCGGAGAATCTGTATTATAATACTGGCAATGACCCACCATGCAATGGGCAGGTGGCCACATTCTGCACAAGCATCAGTTTCTGAGTAGTGCTGTCATGCAGCCCCATGTACAGCCCATTGCAGTAAGCTAGTTTCAATGTGACAAAGGCCTAGAGGAAGGCAGGGAGTTCCCCAAACCTGCAAGAAAAGGTCACTTTTCCAGCCAGATGCAACCCCCCACACACACTTTTTGGAAACAGCAGCTATTTAATCTCAAAAGGGAAGTCCAGGGCCTAACAAAATCTTAGCTTGTAGGCCCTGGTCACTAGTGAGAGACACCCCCCCCCACTCTCCACGTGCGTGCAGATAGAACGCTGGCCAACTCTTCCATTTGTTTCCTTCAATCTTGCCTGCGCTGGGCTTCAAACATCTCATACCCGTTCACACCCCTGGTTCAGGCACACATTGGGTTATCTATTCCCTGCAACCAGGTCTGAAATGATGGAGATTCAGAGCCAGGTGTCATCAAATGCAGAGTACACCACAGATCAGATTTCCTCACTGACTCTCCTAATGGTCTCATATCCATGTTGAACAGGAGTGTGGCCAAAACTGAACCCCTGCAGTAAACCTCATGAGAAAGCCCTTGGGGCATAAGAAGAAATTGCTTTGGGATTTGCCAGCTAGGAACAAATGGAATCTTTCAAGACCAACTCCATCCACTGCTATTAGTGACAGCAGACAACCCAATAAAATCTCATGGCCAACGGTGTAAAAGGCAAATGACAGATCTAATAAAAGGAGCTCGGACACTCTCTCCTCATCCTTTGTTAGCAGAAGGTCATCCACCAATCCAGTTTGAACCCCGTGCCTAGGACTAAAACCAGACTGAGCTGGGTCCAGGAAATCAGATCATTCCAGAAATTGCTAGAGTTGACCCCTACCATCCTGTCAATGACGTTTTCTAAAAATGGGAGTGTCTGTCCAGATTGATAGCTAGTGAGCTCATCAGCATCAAGCAATGGTTTCTCTAGCTAAGGCTGCACAAGTTTCCCGAATTACTGGGCTGCCTGCCCAGGGGCTGGGAGCCAGGCAGGACATGGATCCAAATCACAGACTTCAGCCTAGGCACCCCTACCACTTGCAGAAGCTCAGTGAGTGAGACTGGCCAAAGCTCAAGCAGAGAAGAACTAGGTCATGACTCTATCTGCCCAGAAGCAGCCACCTGAATCCAGATATGAAAAACCTTCTCTGCAACATAAATTCTTCACAAGGAAACTCAGCTCTGTAACCGCTAGGAGGCAGCATGAATTCACCACCCTGCCACTGGCTCTAAACATATCTGCTGCGCCTCGTTTAGTGGATGCTCTGGTTGTACCTCCCAGACCCTGCACATACACCTTCAAAAACTCTGTGCCGCAATCAGTGGGTTTCAGTTCAAGACCCACGCACCGGTGCCCTCTTGCTTCAGCTACAACAGGCTACTTGCAACCTATGCTGCACTGTGCGGGCAACGCTGGCAGGGAGGGCATTCAGGTGCCACCAGTGCAGTACAGTCCCCCCCAAACTCCAGCACAATGCTGTGTGGCTGAACAAAACCTTCCTCAGACCCATCTGGAATCCTGGAGGCTCTATCTAGGGTATCCTGGGAGCTGCCTGCAGCATGGGAGCATCCCCACTCAAAGCACAGGAGATGGTGGCCTGTCCCAGATAAGGGGAATGTTGTCACTACCCACATTCTTACCCTGCTCCCTGTGGTTACTCCAGGTGTGTGCTTTGATTTTCTCACTTGAATCTCAGTAGAGGGGCTAAGGAAACAGTCTATTTATTCTACATGTATGCAATGATGACAAATTGCTTCACGCTGTAACACGACAGTCTGCTGATCCGCCATCATTCACCCCCATCCTTGTATCAAAGCACGTAGGGACAGCACCACGGCAGGTGAGCTCCTGCGTCTTCGGGAAGCTGCCAGACAGATTCAGCAGCAAGATTCAGCAGGTGGATCAGCAATAAATACCAGCCGCACAGGCCATCTGTCTTCTCCTTCAGGTCCTCAAAGTCCTCCCAGAACAATGTGTCCACCCAGCATACCATTGAAACTGCTCTAAACCCTGAACCCCGGACTGGGCAGTCACCTCAGCCCTGCAGTGACTGGAGTGTGGAGGTTACCACACCAAACAGCTCCCCTTCTGTCTCTGGTGTTTTCTGCAGGCCCCCAGCCTTCAGTCCCTCCTCTGAACACCCGTTCAACGAGACGGAGGAAGCCAAGCTAGAGTATAATCTCCTGATGACCAGTGGTCACGCTCTCACTATACCGCCTCATTTCAACTTTTGAGCTCAATTTTTGGCTTTAGGGGATTTTTGAAGCTCTCAGGACTGACTCCAAAATCTCAGACACTTCAAGGATACCTCACCCATGGGGGCCCATTCTTCACAGCCAAGTAGATTGGAGAAAGGACTTACTACCTGCCATTGTAGACAGGCATGGCTGTCACACAGACCTGCCCAGGCACCAGAAAGTGAACTGCCTGACTGGCCATTCCCTTCCAGGTGCATGGTGAGCTGGGGCTCCAGACTCAGGCACACTCGTGTGAGCAGAATGAGAAGTGGGTGGAAGGCTCACTAGTGCAAGCACCTTGTTTCTGAACAGTGCAGAGGAAAGGGTCACATTTTGTCCGTTAACTCAGGGCCCTGCAGGAGCTTCCTTACTCCCTGCAGCAGAGGAGCCAACTTTCTAATGTGCTGGGGGGTGCTCAACCCCTGGCTCTGCCCCCCCTCCACCCCTTCCCACCTCCACTCCACCCCCCCTCCACCCCTTCCCACCTCCACTCCACCCCTTCCCACCCCACTCCACCCCTTCCCATCCCCTGAGCGCACCGTGCCCTTGCTCTCCCCCCCAGTGCCACCTGGATGCCAGGGAACAGCTGATCACAGCAGACGGGAGGAACTGGGAGAAGGAGGTGCTGATCAGCAGGGATGTTGGTGGGTTCTCAGCACCCACCATTCTTTTCCTGGGGGTGCTCCAGCCCCAGAGCACCCATGGAGTCGGCACCTATGCCCTATAGTGCCTGGCTGGGTGAGAGGGGAGCCTTGCCCCCAACCTCTCCACAGGGCTCCTAGCAGCCATGACCAGGCAGGCTTGTTTTCCAGCTGCACCTAACCAGAAGATTGTGAATGTGTCTTTCATAGTCTCATAGAATACCAGAGTTAGAAGGGACCTCAGGAGGTCATCTAGTCCAACCCCCTGCTCAAAGCAGGACCAATTCCCAGACAGATTTTTGTCCCAGATCCCTAAATGGCTCCCTCAAGGATTGAACTCACAACCCTGGGTTTAGCAGGCCAATGCTCAAACCACTGAGCTATCCCTCCCCCCTCTACAGGAGCTTTGTTAGTTGATCTGCCTTTGTCCCCTCGTGGTTGGGCCCTGCAATGTGTTCTTGATGGCGCTACACCTTAAGCCTAGCTGAAACTCAAGCTGATGCCGAATGTGCAGGCTGCTTGTAATATGGTGCCTCACGATGGCAGCACAATGCCAGCACTCCATGAGCAGTCTGCCTGTGGCTTTCTGGGTGGAGCTCCAGGTGTTGTCTTTGACCTACAAACCCCTAATCAGCTTGGTACCTGCCTTCATGAAAGACCATCTGTCCCTGTGCCACACGGCCGTGGCTGCAGTCAGATGCCCCTCAGTTCAGAAGGGGGGGGCTGCTTTCCTGTGGAATGCTTCTCCCATACCCAGAGCTGGCTGACCTGGGTGCATCACTATACTCATGGGACTAAGTGGCCACTGGGGGAGTGCAAAGGCAGCGGAGGGAGGGATCTTTCTTAGGGGAAAGCTGCAATGGGGGGCGTGGACATATGGCTGGGGACAGCTGAGATGTTGCGGGGGAGGGCAGGCAGTTATGCTACAGCTTTAGACAATGCATATTTGTAGCTCCTATTACTGGGTTTTTAAGTGTCCCTCCAGGGTGCCCAGAGCTTTGGTGCTGGGCTTCCGCTACATTGAAATCGAAATAAATCATGGCCAGGTTGTGGCACACCTGCTGCTCCTGTGCAGGAGAGTAAGGGAGGGCAAGACAACTCTTTACTCCGCAGCACCAGCTACCCGCATCGTGGGGGAGGAGAACAGCCTACACAGTGGCACTATTCCCTGTCTCTCCCTGCTTCCCTGTGTCACGAGCAAACCAGCTGCCCCAGACCCAGGGCCTTCACAAACCACCTTCCCTGGAGCAGCGGGAGCCAGGCAGCCGACGGTGACTCTCCAAGCTGTGCTCCTGGGGTGCTGTGACAACACGCTGCCCCGCCTTGGGGCTTGTGGCAAAGCCAGAATTCAGTCCTAGTGGTGTAAATTACAGAGAATTTGCCAACACTCCAGTTTGAACATAATCCCCACAAGTCACTTGTTTTTCAAAATCAGACAAACAACCTCCCCCTGAAAGGAGAAATAAATCAGCGGTGAAGAAAGACACATAAAACAAGTGCCCCGTCAGATCAGTTGTTGCTAAGCAATATATTCCCAGTCTCCAAGAAAGAGAGAGGTCACTGCTCAGCAATAAACTAAGCCTAGAGGACACAAACTCTTGGGCAATGTAGAGAGACACTTTATAACGGAGAAACATTTTATAACCAAGCGACTCCTTCCTCTTCTGTCTGATGGGCTAATGAAGATGAATGTGTAGGATGCGATGTTGGCACCCAGCTACGGTCTCAGGTCACCCCAACATCTATAGAGCCTCTTGGAGAACATCCATCGTAATTCCCAGCCTCCCCATGGGAAAGATGCAGAAAGCTCCTGAAGCCAAAGTGATGATCACATCAACAAACTGTATTATAGAACAAACATACAGCATGAGCGGGATCCCTGGAAGGCCGGGCTTTCTTCATGACCAGAACTAACACATGAGAGTTCACCATAACTGGGGTGCACTATAATTACTCCGCTGCATCATCCTCCAGCATTCATGAACTGAA
This sequence comes from Trachemys scripta elegans, assembly GCF_013100865.1. NCBI lineage: Eukaryota > Metazoa > Chordata > Testudines > Emydidae > Trachemys > Trachemys scripta. Next base: position 1,061,251 of record NC_048318.1, read on the forward strand.
GGCACTGTTTGTGCAAGACCTCCCTCCCCCATCCACATGTAATGGGGAGAGAGATTAGCAGCCAATGCCCAGTTTGAACATAATCTCCACAATTCCCTTATTTCTCAAAATCAGACGAACAACCCCCCTTACTCTCCTCCCCTTCTCTAAAACCTTGCAGAAGACTCCTGTGGCTTCAATGATCCACACAGATCCTTCCTTCACTAGCCCTGCAGATCCACACAGATCCTTCCTCCACTAGCCCTCTCACCAGCAACCACGCACCGCACCATAACAACTCTAACTCAGGAACCAACCCATGCAACAAACCTCGATGCCAACTCTGCCCACATATCTACACCAGCAACACCATCACAGGACCTAACCAGATCAGCTACAACATCACCGGCTCATTCACCTGCACGTCCACCAATGTTACATATGCCATCATATGCCAGCAATGCCCCTCTGCTATGTACATTGGCCAAACTGGACAGTCACTACGCAAGAGGATAAATGGACACAAGTCAGATATCAGGAATGGCAATATACAAAAACCTGTAGGAGAACACTTCAACCTCCCTGGCCACACAATAGCAGATGTTAAGGTAGCCATCTTACAGCAAAAAAACTTCAGGACCAGACTCCAAAGAGAAACTGCTGAGCTCCAGTTCATTTGCAAATTTGACACCATCAGATCAGGATTAAACAAAGACTGTGAATGGCTTTCCAACTACAGAAGCAGTTTCTCCTCCCTTGGTGTTCACACCTCAACTGCTAGCAGAGCACCTCACCCTCCCTGATTGAACTAACCTCGTTTTCTCCATACTGATTTATACCTGCCTCTGGAGATTTCCATTACTTGCATCTGAAGAAGTGAGGTTCTTACCCACGAAATCTTATGTTCCCAATACTTCTGTTAGTCTTAAAGGTGCCACAGGACCCTCTGTTGCTTTTTACAGATTCAGACTAACACGGCTACCCCTCTGATACTAGCCCTGCAGAGACTCTCCCAGAAAGATAACAGCCTCAGGCCACTCTCCACACTTAACTGGATTCCAAAGGTAGCATCTGGCTCTGGAAACCCCATCAATGGAGAGCAGAGAAGGGAGAGTTAGACATAGAGCTAGCCTGGAAGCATGGGGTCTCTAAATGGCTGGGCCTGGTCTCAAGCTAACCCCCAGGGAACCCAAACTAGAGCAAGCACCAGCAAACATGCTCTAGGGAACCATCTCACAGTGACTCCTGGAGCTTGTTCCTGCACCAATATCTACTATCAAGAAGTAACCCTAAAAGTTCTTGGCTATTATGGCTAGTCTGCGCCTTCGGAGGCCCCCAAATAACTGAGGTACTTTACTGCAGAGACGCTGCCATAAACAGCAATGGGTGTCTTTTGCTTAGATCATGCAATGGAATACTATAGGACAAAGACAGCCACCTGCTTGGTCTTGTATACAGCTGTTCATTTAGAACAAGCACAAGTACAAGGTCTGGAAGACTACATCCAGGAGCGAGCTCTATAGCGCAGAGGATAAGCCATGACTCCTCATCTTAGTTACACATTCCCAGTGCCTGGTGTTCTCGCCCACTCTGACAAGTGAGTGAGCAAAGCAACAACCAGGATTGCCATCGCTAATTGACATGAGCCAGGCACATACACAAAGGACCTGGGACGGGGAAAACCCTACAAATTATTCCAAAGAGTCAGGCCCCAAGGAATTCTGTTTTAAGCTTACAAGTCCAGTCAATCATAATACTGTGCCAGACATTGTCATTACCAGCCACCAGAGTCAGAGAAAAGAGAGGCCTTGAATGAAGCACTGAGATTGTATCAAAGACCTAGAGGTGAATTATGACAGCCCAAGAGATGGGAGCAGAAATGAAGAATCAAGCAATCACCTGTACCAATCCACATAATACCCTAGAAGTCACCACCAGGATATTTTAACACTTCAGCAAAGAAGAGTTGCACATCGAGATGGCCAGCTACAGAGGAGGACACAAAGGTCTAAGAATACAAGAATGTACATGGGGATGGAGGAACATTTCAGAAACGTAATCCTTCCATTGGCTGCTGTTCTAGAACTACCAAAGAATAACATGGCAGCAGCTCATCTCTGAGTCCTTCACACAATCCTGACCTTTTCCAGGGCGTTTGTGCATATCACACCATTAGTAGTATGACTGATTTTAGGTAGATGTGCAGAAGTTTCCGTTTCTTATTTTTCTGTTGAGCGGGATACTCAAGAAATCATGCATATGTACCACCCGGACAAATGGACAGACAGATGTGACTGCCAAAATGAGGTGCCCTGCAAGTTACAGTCTTCACTCACTAACTCCGTCAGCACTGAAATCAGCAAGCCATAAGGTGGCAGGGCTCAGTATGCTTCTTGCTCAGCCATCTGCATGATGTTATATGATATCAGGCTGGCCATTCTTATGATTTATTCAAATGCTCATTACAGTCAATCTATTTTTACACAGAGGTGATGATATTCGCTGATAACGGTTAATCATTTATAATTCCATGGACTAGTTAGATGCCAATGGACTATTAAAGGGAATTCTACCAGGCCCCTTCAGAGATGCAGCAAATTGCCAAAAACTGAGTTTCGAATATACCTTGGGAGGGCTTAAAACTCCACATAAGGAAGTCAATCTTGGCTGACGCCCACCGAACAAACTCAGCCATCTACACTCATCCCATCATGGGAGAGAACGAGCACTCAGCTAGCCCTCGCGGCAGGAGAGACAAGGGCTACGGGAAATCTGCCTCTTTGCCAGGGCCGGCTCCAGCATTTCTGCAGCCCCAAGCAAAAAAAAAAAAAAAAAAGCCGCGATCGCAATCGGCGGCGGCAATTGGGGGAAAAAAAAAAAAGCCCCGATCAGCGGCTGCAGGTGCCGCCCCTCTCCCTTGGCCGCCCCAAGCACCTGCTTGTTAACCTGGCCTGGTAGCCGGCCCTGCTCTTTGCTGTTTTACCAACCTCTTCTCCTCTCCATCAGTCACCCATCTCTACTGCACCAAGCCACGCTGGGTGAGGTCCCCATGCCAAGGAGTGCCACACAGATGGGTGGGCTTTTATAAGACCGTTTCTTGTGATTCTGACCTGTGGCTGGCAGGGGTGTTTGCCTGCGAGCAGGTGTGGCCAGGAGATGTAACTTCTTCTGTAACCACAGGGGCGGTTGTATATAAACCGTGCAACAAGCAGCCAAGTAAATTATCCACAGGAGGTGGCCTAGTCCCTTCACATACACACAAATGTCGGAACAGGGCAGGCCAGAACCTCTGTTCAGTGAAAATGGCAGGGCTTGGCCCTTCACCTCCACACAGAGAGGAAATCTTTCTGCTACATGTGTCAGGTTCAGACTAGTCAAACTTGTGCCAACCATGTACTGCAGTAGAGTAATTACACACATAGTATATGAAGTCTACCTTAAAGCACAATCAATAAAGACTAATTAAATAGAATGTCATATTACAGGGCTCCTTTGTCACATTCAGACTAATCTAATTAGAATTTCACTGTATTTTAAATCCTGACTAGTTCATTGTTAGATGTTTCATTACACAGTGCGGTGCAGCCAAATATCAAATTTCTGGCTTGATCTTTAACCCATAACCTCAATGAAAGACAGGAGAAAATGCCAATCAAAGTTACTTACAGTTCGGGGACTCTTTCAGTGGATCAGTGTGAAGGACAGAGGAGCCTCAGGATCCGACCCCAGACGGTACCTGCTGATATTTTAAAAACGGTTTTTATTAGAGAGGAAATTACTAGAATGAGAGCAGACGTCAGAGCAAAAATGAACACCCTGGGATGGGTCTGTGAGGTGGGATAAACTCAACATGGAGCTCAGTTCCTAGGCTCAAAGTATGCACGTGTTGTCCTGTACATCAGCTGACCAGGACGCAAGGGCTACAGGGAGCAAACTGCCACATACATCCCAACCACCCCTCCTGCAGGGAGCAAGCTGCGCCCCCAACACACTCTTCTGGGTAGCGCTATAATTGTGCCCTTAAAGTAGAAATGGGTGAAAGTAAGAATTTCTGAATTAAATGAGGGCAATGTTGCTGTCCTGACAATTTCTGTGCATTTTGGAGGCTAAAAACACCCGGTGTTAAAAGAATATTATTCAAGTTGCAAAATCAAAAACTCAAAAGTTAGGAAATGCAAGAAGTAAGGTTGCCCAGACAACGCTAATTTGCCCCCTCATGTGTATGCGTTAATTATGTTAGTTACGTGATCACATACTAGTTCTTCCACATGACTTCTCATTTAGTGCACAGGCCTATTTGGTCCCCATGTACATGATGGATCCTTGAAAGGAATCAATCTAGTAAACTAGAAAGGGTCTCCCCCTCTTCAGACAGGAATGACCAGGAAAAACCACAGGGATCAACAGATTCCAGAGGACAACAAATGAAAGAACAGAACAGGAGTGAGGTCATAAGTTTACAATCAGGATTCTAGAAGGAGACACCACGCAGGGAATCCCAGACATCCCCTGCTCCTTAGTTTGTGCAACTCCATAAAGAACACATTGCTGGGTCTAATTTGGAGATGCCAAAGGCCTGGATCATTGGAGCGAGGCCCTCACACCTTTCCTGACAAGGGCAAATGAAAGACACTGCTGGTCACCACTGCTACCTGAGCAACTAGGAACAACTGATTCCAATATTGCTCCCGCAATTGCAACCCCCTTAAAACAAGTGATGGGCAACACCTCAGTTGAGGAGATTCCCCTAATCTCCACCATTTCTTACACTTTCTTCCCCCAATCATCACGCATTCTCTTGGTCTTCACTGGCTCAAACCTCAGCCATGTAGCCCTCCTACAAGCCCCAGATGCTCAACTACCTGGTTAGGTCAGAGAGAAGAGACACAGTGCTGAGTGTCACCAGCATGTTTCGCTCTTCCTCCAAGGCCAGCTGGTGGGAATCCTGGAGTACGAGGCTACACACAGGGAAACCATTCCCAACAACATTCTTCTAAAACTCTTCAAACCCTTCCAGAGTAGCTGTTGGTAATGCAAGGTGTGCTCTGCAAAGAATTCTGCCGGGGCTGGGAGGGACAAAGGTTTCCTTGGGGTATTTGTAATGCTTTGAAAATAGGAAACACTATCCAACTGAATTTATCTGCTACGTAGGCACCTTGATGCACAATTCAAGATGAAGAGAGGCTACGAAGCACAGAGGTAGTTCATCAGCTAATCATCCTCAGAAATTAGCCACAGAAATGTAAGTATCTTCTTGATGGAGGAAGCCTGTACACGTGTAGGGTTGCCAGGGACTTTCTAATTGCACAAAACTAAACACCCTTGCCCTGCCCCTGCCCCACCCCTTCCTTGAGGTCACGCCCTTTCTCTGAGGCCCTGCCTCCAGTCACTCCAGCCCCCTCCCTCTGGCACTCACTCTCCCCCACCCTCACTCACTTTGACCGGGCTGGGGCAGGGGGTTGGGGTGCAGAAAGGGAGGGGACTCAGGACTGGGGTACGGGGTTGGTGTGCAAAAGGGAGTGCGGGAGCAGGCTCTGTGAGGGTGTTTGGGTGCTGGAGGGGGTTCCGACCTGGGGCAGGAGGTTGGGGTGTGGGTGTGGGTTCCGGGGTTTGGAGGGAGTTAGGTGCGGGAGGGGACTCCCACCTGGGGCAGGAGGTTGGGGTGTGGGTGGGGGGTCTTGGAGGGAGTTAGTATGTGGGAGGGAGTTTCGATCTGGGGCAAGAGGTTGGGGTGTGGGTGGCGGGTCTGGGAGGGAGTTAGGGTGTGGGAGGGGGTTCTGATCTGGGGCAGGAGGTTTGGGGTGTGGGCTCCAGCTGGGCGGCGCTTACATCAGGCGGCTCCTGGTTGGTGGTGCAGTGGGGCTAAGGCAGCCTCTCTGCGTGCCCTGGTGCTACGCAGCTCTCGGAAGCAGCCGGCATGTCCGGTCCCTAGGTGGAGACACGGCCAAGTGGCTCTGCTCAGTGCACGCTGCCCATGTTCACAGGCGCCGCCCCCACAGATCCCATTGGCTGGGTTCTCACACAATGGGAGCTGCGGAGCCAGCGCTGGGGGCAGCATGCAGAGCTTCCCTGATCGCCCTTGCGCCTAAGGGCCAGACATGCCAGGCGCTTCTGGGGAGCTGCTTGGAGCCAGGGCAGGCAGGGAGCCTGCCTTAGCCCTGCTGCACCGCCAACCAGACTTTTAACAGCTGGTCAAAAACCGGACACCTGGCAACTCTATACACATGGCACAAGAGACACCAAACAGAAGAGACACATGGCTCCTCTCCCTTTAACCTCTGAGCATTGGAAGGATTAATGAGGAAGAAATGAGGGAAGAATATTCTTTTGTAGTTTATTTCTTCCTGTTGTCCCAAACTCCCTTTGGAAGCTACACTTACGGTAGATCGGCACTGCTGTGATTGATGCAGCCGTGTCAATTTAGGGGGCCGCTAAATCGATCGCAGAGTGCTCTCCCGGCGACTCCAGTATTCCACCTCCCCGAGAAGAGTAAGGGAAGTCAGCGAGAGAGCGTCTCCCGTCGACCCAGCATGGTAGGTCGACCTAAGTTACGCTGACATTATTCACGTAACTGGAGCAGCGTAACTTAGGTCGACTTATCGTGGTAGTGTAGACCAGCCTCTGTGCCAACTGGCTGCAACTATGTCAACCTCCCAAATGCTAAGTGGAGCCTCCTCTTTGCTGTTCGTGCTGCACATGAGAGATGACAGCTCCTTAACATTGCTGCCAAATCACATTGCACAAATTCAGGGAGCTTCAGAACCACGTGAGGGAAGAATGTCCTTGGGTCAGGAAGAACAAGTCAATGAAGGTCTTTGCCCTTTTCTCTTTACAGGAGCACAGGCCTGTGGAGCTGTGCAACTCCCCAGGACTGACACAGCAGACTGCGTCACATTCTCCTTTGTAGGAACACGTCGCTGGCTATTTCACGGACAGGACAGAGCCCACTACCACCTCCACCAGCTGCTACCGTTACCTGAGTAGCAGCAGCTGAGGTCTCCAGAGGGCAGCTGCTTCCAGAGTCAGACAGCAGAGCTTTATGCAAAGGGAACCCAGAAGGGGCCTTTCTTCTTACTCAGCTTTGCAAAAAATAATAAATAAAAATATGCCCTCACTGAGCCTAGCAACGTTCCAGAATAGAGACAGGGAGCTGACTCACATCCCTCTTTGGAGAGAGCCCACCTTTTATTCCCGGTGTTTCCCTTTGGAAACACAGAGAACTTTGCTAGTTTTCCCTTAGTGCAGCTTCATTGGCTAAATCGCAGGACTCCTGATTTGCTCCAGCATCTGTGATAGGAGATTCAGGTTCAGTTTCAAATGCCAGAACACAACAGGAATAGAATAGCTCTTTAAACACAGAATGTAGTGTAACAAAGGGCCCTGCGGATTCCTTACTTACCCTCTCTGTGGCTAGGAGAAAGACACATGAAGGAGCACATAAGCCACATCTTTCCATCTCTTTGCAGGTTGTGCAAAATTATAACATTTCAATCAACTCTACGTTCTAGCTGCAAATAGAGAGGCTTTCAGACAAAGGTAAATAACATGCAAGGCACAATGTGCTATTTCAGAGTCCCATAACATAGGCGAATTGGCCCGTGTGAGGCTGTTCACATCAGCTCTAGACAAAGAAGCTGAATGAGGTCTCAGAAATAGAGATATATGGAGAGAGGGAATGTGGCCAAACTTTACTCTTTGTCCCCAGTTTAATAAGCTGTTAGTGAAATAACCAGTTACGGGAAAGCACTCCATTATTTTCTAATTGGTACATTTATTCATGGCACTTTGTCCCACAGAGGGATGCAAAACGACAAGGAAGCAGCACTACCTGAAAAGGGCAAAAAGCTCGGCAAAGGTACCAGAAGTTTAGCTGCTCCCCAAGACCCTTGTAAAAGGCAAGGATCCCCCAACTCCAGCTCCAACACACTATTCCGTACTTTTAGGGCAAGTAGGTCACTGTCACGAGACACTGAGTGTCCTCTGTATGCACAGTAACAGTGTGACCACCACACTGAGCAGAAGTCTTCACTGAGCTGCTAACAGTGACACTCGGGTCTGTGTAGTAACGCTTAGTTTAGAACCCAGCAACTTGTATGAGCGGTTTGGATTATTCCTTCCCATTTGCATTACTTTGCTTTCGCCAACAACTCATTTCCTCTGTCTTCTGGCTGCCTATGCATCTAACTTGGGCCTTTACCCAGCAAGGCACATGCATAACTTTCAGCCCTTCTGGAGTTACACTGACCTCAGTGGAATTACTCATGTGCATAAAGTCACACGCATGCATAAGTGCTTTGCTAGAGTAGGGCCTTGGTCAGGCCCTGCCTTCTCTATTCTTGACTAATCTAAATAATTTTGTGTCACCTGCAGATTTTGCCATCTCATTTGTTGTGTTTCGTTTTCAGACCATGATACAAATATTAAACCAAACTGATGTGAGACCAGCACCTTAGGGCACCCATCTTTAACTCTGTATTATGTTGGAAATTGTCCATTTAGTCCTGCTCTTTTTCTTTCTCAGATCCAGTTTCTAATCCATGGTTGTACTTTAGCTCTCATCCCATGATTAGTTACCTAATTTTAGTAGCTTCTTGGAGGGGCCATTGAAAGCAGACATAAATGACATTAAATGGTTCTCCTTTAGCCATTATTTTGTTGACATGCTCAATAATTCAACTAGATTAAAGCATAATTTTCCTTTACAAAGCCATGGTGCTTTATCATTATCATATCCTGTACACCTAGATGTTTTATAATTCTATTATGAATCATCATTTCAGCCCATTTTCTTGAGTCTGAAATAAGTTGCGCTACTTTGTAATCCTCAGGACTTCCCCAAGTGTCTTTTCTGTACTACACTTTCCATTCTCCTATACTCCAGTATAATAGGGGATGTTAATACCTGATTGCACATGGAATTTTCAGAAGCTCCTAAGTGAGTTAGGAGCACATGTCCCATTGACTTTCAATGGGATTTGTGCTTCTACCACATTAGATACTTTTGAAAATTCAACCTTGCCTATTTTGTTGGCAGCTGAGAACCTTCAGCCTGGAATTCCCATTGACCTCTTCACTGTGCCATCTGGTCCTGAGGACTTGCTGCTCTTAAATTTATCATTTTCATCCAGCACCTATTCTTGTGACACCTCAGTCTCGGACAGTGCCTCATCTTCATCACCACAAAAGGGCAAGGCAGGTGAAGACTGATGCAAAGAAATCAGTTAGCATCTCACCAATGTCACTATCTGCTTGGTTGCTTCTTTTACCTCCAGACAGTCCAGAAACCCCACATTTCCTCCCTGGGTGCTCTGCTTCTGATGTACATACAGAATAGCTTGTCTTTATTTGTCTCTTTGCTATTTAGATTCTGTCTTTATCCTGCTTACTTTCTTCTTACATTTTACCCACCATAATTCAGATTCCTTTCTATCAACTTAACTTGGGCTGGGTTTTCAGGAGATGAGGGTTTCAAGACTGGATGCCTTCTGTAAGATATGCTTTAGCCTAACACAAGCTATTGGGCTCAATAGCGGGAAAACTGGAGGGAATTCTCTGCCCTGTGTTATACAGGACATCAGACAGATTATTATCTAAGGATCCCTTCTGATGTTAAAATCACTGATGTTTGCAGTGTTAAAACCTATGAGATTTATAGATTCATTTAAATTACAAGGGATGGAGCATGAAGGTGACACCTTAAACATGGATCCAACAGTTAACCCATGTCAATGTCACTTTAACATGAACATGTCATGATGTGTATACACCCCATGCTGGTTCAGCAGCCAAAGGGTTAACAAATCACCTGCCTGCCTGCTCAGTTAACGCTGAGTGACAGCCCAACTGTGAGCAGAAGGGCTGCAAAGCAGGAGGGTGGGGTGGCTGCCAGGGATGCAGAGAGGTTACCATACATCCAGGTTTTCCAGCACATCGCCTCTTTTTTGAGACTCCGCCCTTTGTCCAGGCAGATTTTTCAAATAACAGGCAATGTCTGGGATTTTTGCAGAGCAGATGTTGCAGCTCAGAAAAAGCCCCGATTGGTCCACTTCCTGATTGGTCCCTTCAGAACCCGGCTCCCAGCCCTGGAGAGGGGGGTCCCACAAGGACGCATTGACTGATGGGCTGTCACTGTGTCCTGGGCTTGTGCCAGCTGCCCTGCCACTGTAACAGAGAGAGACACTGCCCCCACCTCCAGTAAGTGTCCCGCCTCAGGTACCCCCCAGCTCCTCCTCCCCCTCTTCCGTAGCCCTCCCCTCCCAGGCAGTGTTCTCTTTTTGGGAACCTGAAATATGATAACCCTCCCTCCAGTAGACTGGGGAGCAGCTGCCAGACACCAGCCTGCCAAAGAGGGAGAAGCAGGCCAAGAGGGTGGAGAAGCCTACAGAAGAGGGGAGGTAGGAAGTTGCTCAGGGAGCAGCCAGGGACTGAGAAGGACTGGCTCTGGCTGTTCCAAACAAGGTGAGCTGGCCTGGGTTCCCCCATCTCCTCCAGCTAGGGGCCTTTGGAGAAGGACTTTAACCCAGGAGACCAAGGGCTGAGTAGCACCCCGCTAGGACCCTGGAACTTTTGACTCCACACCATCCTGAAGGAGGCAGAGACTATCGAACACCCAGCCAGGAGAGCTCAGCTCAACAAGGACGACATATGCCGAACGGTGCATGGGGACATAAGGGGGATGGAGCCAGGTTGGTGTAGCTTCTAGTCTTGCCACAAGGGGGTGCTAACAGACAAAGGCCCCCATATTACAAAACAACAATTACAGCAAGAGCAGCAGCACTTAGACTGTAAGTGTTTGGAGTAGGGACCGTCTTTCTTATGTGTTCGTACAGCTCCTAGCACAATCGGGCCTTGGTCGAGGATGGGGGTTGCTGGGCATTACTGCAATAATAATTGTACAGCGGGGCAAACTCATTTTATTCATGTGGAACCCACTCAGACATCCTGGGTTCGAACATTTGTTTTGACCTCAAGTGCAAATTGCTTTGCATTCTGCTTAGGAAAGGCTGAACAAAGGAACAGAGAGGAGATCAAGAGAAAATCATATATCCAGTCACTGTACTGTCTGCACACTTGTGCCAGCCTAGCTCCTGGGCATGTTGTCCCGCCCAACCAGAGAACATACCCTTTGAAAACCCACATTTCTAAGTTGGCCACACCCCTGGAAAAACAGCAAAACTGGGGTTGAATTACAGGAGTGAAAGGTTAGAGAATTTAGACTTGATTAGTGGATCCAAAAGTGGCCTCTGATGTTTGCAAACCCTGAGATTTCAAGGGGGCTCAAATCACTTCCCAGCACTTAACCAGGGTGCAGACAACGGGCAGCCAAGCCCCAGTGGGACAGAGATGAGGAGCTGGGAGTCGTATTTTCACCTGGTTTTCAGTTAGAGGCTCAAAGCTGGAGCCAATGATGGGCTTGCAGGTTACTAGCACACATGAAAATGCTCAGTTGCATACTCCTTTCTTACCTGAAGATTGGACGATGAGCAAAACAACAGCTATAATTACAGGTAATGGGGAAAAGAGATTCAACCCCCAAAAAGATGATCCAGAGATAATCTATGTTCATTGATTACAAAGTTAAAGTTGTTCTTCTTTAGCGTTTATTAATGCTTGTGAGGCTAAGTTACTACAGTGATAAGCGCCACAGGAAAACCCAGGAGGAAAGTCTGTATTTGGTGCATTGTTCGGGTGGCAGTAGAAAAGGCAGAAGCAGCACACAGAATGGAAAGGATGAAAAGAAACAGTGAACAGCTGCCTCATTCCACAAGCATTGTCACTGCTGTGTACTGAATGAGGCGTGGGGCCTGTGGAAAAAATATGATGTGACCTGGTAACTGAATCACAGAATCATAGAATATCAGGGTTGGAAGGGACCTCAAGAGGTCATCTAGTTCGACCCCCTGCTCAAAGCAGGACCAATCCCCAACTAACTCATCCCAGCCAGGGCTTTGTCAAGCCGGGCCTTAAAAACCTCCAAGGAAGGAGATTCCACCACCTCCCTAGGTAACCCATTCCAGTGCTTCTTGTAATGCATATGCACAAGGGGACAGAGTTAAGGTTGCAAAGGTCACCTTAATTCTGCCATTTCTTCATTTTTGAGAGCTTGACTTTCCATTCTTTGAATGTAGTTCTTTTGTATGCAATATTGTTACAGTTGTCTACGTGTTTCTATTCTAAAGAATCCTGTTGCACTTGCTTATAACATTAATCAAAATTTCAGCTTTCAGGCTGTAGTTTTCTGAAGCTTCCAAAATTTTCTCTCCAAATGCAATTTTTCTTGAAAGTTTGAGCAAAAATAGCTCTCCTGTTTTTGTGTCTCAAGAGAGGAACATTATTAATAAATAATTCACCAAAAAAAACCCAATTTGCACACAGCTACTACGTTGTCAACTGTTTGGGGTAGAAATCTGAAATTGGACAATGAAATAAATAAATGGAGATATCCTATCTCCTAGAACTGGAAAGGACCTTGAAAGGTCATTGAGTCCAGCCCCCTGCTTTCACTAGCAGGACCAAGTACTGATTTTGCTCCAGATCCCTAAGTGGCCCCCCTCAAGGATTGAACTCAAAACCCTGGGTTGACCAGGCCAATACTCAAACCATTGAGCTCTCCCTTCCCCCTTAGTCCCACAGCTCCCAATGAAGATCTGTTTTGGTTTGGCTGAGTTATAAAGATTTAACACACACACATACACACACCCCATATTCTGCACACAGGTGACATTTTTAATGACAATGTTGGATATTAGCAACAATCTCCCAACATTCAGTAGGCACCGGACATGCAGAGGAACCCTGTGTGGAATTTTTGATCTCGGAAGCTGAATGTGGAACCCAGCAGCGCGCCTCACCACATCCTACTGCTAGTTTTACCTCGCTGAACTCGGCTGTTCTTTTGTACATAAATTTCTGCACGGGTGGTGGGAGAAACTCCATTTTCCTGCTTGGTTTCCATTACTTTAATTCCAAAATTAAGGTTGCAAAGAGGGTCCCACTATAAGCCAATTTGCACCCTCACTCTATCTCACAGGAAAAAGATTTGCACCTCCAACGTTTGTGATTACTCTTAGCAAAGAGGAGATTTTTTTCCCTTAAATTTTAAGTAATCTAATCAAATGTTTTGGAAGGTAAAACTCATTAAATATAGTAATTTATTTGAAATAATTATCTATTTTCTCAAACTTCAGGATGGGAAGGTTTATATCATTAAAACGTGTGTGTGTGTGTGTGTGTGTGTGTGTGTGTGTGTGTGTGTGTGTGTGAGAGAGAGAGAGAGAGAGAGAGAGAGAGACTGTAGAGAATCACTTATGCAAAGGGAACTTTAAGACACATGCTAAAATTAAATAAAAAGGAATCTATTCAAAACTCCTTGTGTGTCTCTCTCTGGGTCACAGAAACTGGTGCTGAATGTTTCCAGGGCCAGAACGTCCCTACTACAGGGGAGTCTTTCAACTTCCATGTTCGCAGCATTAACCTTTCCCTCCCCACATTCACCTTGTACATGAATTAACTCCCACAAAACTACTTCACCGCAGGGCAATGCATACGCTGCAGAGCCACCATCCTCCCTTTGCTCCAGGCTGCCACTCGTTTCCCCGGAAAAAAGCAAATCCCCGCTGAACCGATCCCCAGGACACTTTGCAAATCCTCAAAGACAGTTATGGAACTTGGAGGCCCATTGGGCCCAGCCTGTTGCAGTATTTCTCAGGTCAATATGGGCCCACCCCAGCTTTAAAGCACTGCATGGACTAGAGCAGCTGGGAGTGGTGGAATCAGGATCTCAGGTGGATGAGAAGGCCTAGCTAATTCAAAGGGCAGACCCAGCACCATTCAGTCCACTGATTTTTTGACACACGAGTGCTGAAGCCTTTTCATTGCAACCAGATGCAATATGGAAAACCTGCATTCAGGGCTAACCTAGGCCCTCATGAGCCAGGCTGACAAGTGGAGGGGAACATGTTCAGTCATTTGGGAAGGGCACAGCAGACTTCTGCACCCCCCCAGTCATCACTATACTTAAAGTTCCAGTTGCAGCTACAGTTGCTGCTTGGAACAGCTGCCAATAGGCAGCATTTAATATATGAAATATCTTAGGCTGCCTGACGCAACTGGAACCAAGACAGTACGTGTCAAATGTGAACGGAGTTCAGAACTGACCAACAGGTGGAACAGCGCTCTAGGTATGAAAAATAGCTGCAAGCAAGTTCCTTTGCAACTGATTTATGAGAAAATATAAAGCATCATCCTAATCTCTGAACATTACACATCACGGGACTGTTGCAAGAAAAGAAGCAGAGAAAACTAGCCACTCAATTAGAAAACTAGAGTCCCTTGGCTTCCAGACTAGTTACAGCTACAGTAAGCAATTTGCTAGTCTATTCTACTCTAGGTTCAACTATGCACCCATCACTCTGAGCAATCTTCAGAGTTAGGAAATTAAACAAGAAGAAAGTCTGTCGCTTGGGGTTTCCTCCCCCTGGAAAAGATATGCATGTTTGTTTGTTTGCTGTCTCGGGAGGGAAAGTGACTATCCTTGTGTTGTGATTTGGAAAGGCTGACCAAGGACTGCTCTTTGCCTTGCACAGGACTGGCCAGGTCTGCAATCATTGCTAGTTTCTGAGGCGGGAATTATAACCCAAATGTACAAAGTTTTATTCAATTCAAAACTGCAATTTTTTGGCAAATAAACTTTGCATCTGAAAAGTCTTGCTCAGCTCTAATGAACACAAGGCTCACTTGTCACGAGGATGCAAGGCAGAGTGTTGTCCACCCCTACCATAGGACTGGGCCCTCTGTGCTGCTTCTCACACCCCACTGGCAGCTCAGGGGCGAACTGACTTTCCAAAGCACAGCACAGATGCACAAATCATCAGGAGGGGCTGTGGGGAGTAGGGTTGCCAACTTTCTAATTGTCAAAAACCAAACACTTTTGCCCCACACCCTACCCTGCCTCTTCCCAGAGCCCCCACCCCTTCTCCAAGGCCCCGCCCTGCTCACTACAGCCTCCCTCCCTCCATCACTCGCTCTTCCCCATCTTCGATCACTCACTCATTTTGACCAAGCTGGGGCAGGGGGTTGGGGTGCGAGCAGGGGTGAGGACTCTGGCTGGGGATGTAGGCTCTGGGGTGGGGCTGGAGATGAGGCGTTTGGGGTGCAGGAGGGGGCTCTGGGCTTAGGCAGGAGTTTTGGGTGCAGGAGGGGATGCAAGCTCTGAGTTGTGGCCAAAAATGAGGGGTTCAGGGTGCAGGAGGGGGTTCTGGGCTGGGGCAGGGTGTTGGGGGTGTCGGCTCTGGGAGGTAGTTTGGGTGCAGGAGGGGGCTCAGGCCTGGAGCAGGGGGTTGGAGTGTGGGAGGTGGAGCGGGCTCTAGGCAGTGCTCACCTCAAGCAGCTCCCAGCAGTGGCTGGCATGTCCCTGCGGCTGTTAGGAGCAGGGGCCGCCAGGTAGCTCCGCGTGCTGTCCCCTTCCACAGGTGCCACCTCTGCAGCTCCCACTGGCCATGGTTCCTGGCCAATGGGAGATGTGGGGCTGGCACTTGGGGTGGGGGCAGTGTGCGTAGCCCCCATGGCCACCCCCGCGCCTAGGGTCTGCGCAGAGCTGGGCAGGGAGCCTGGCTTAGCCCCGCTGCGCTGACTGGATTTTTAACGGCTGAAGTCCCTTTTCGACCAGGCGTTCCGGTTGAAAACCAGACGCCTGGCAACCCTAGTGGGGAGCAGGCTATGGCCTTCGGCATATTAGATGACTGAGCAGAAGGGAGGTTCTCATTAATTCACTGGAATGTGACACCAGGATCAAGGGTGAGACAGAGTCAGCAGCCTGGACAGTGTGGAGTGCTGCCCCTCGAAGGGGTATTTAGGGCAGGGGAAGGACCTTTGTTCCTCAAAGGTCACCGCTCCCCACAGCACAAGGGAGATTTTTGCAGCATCCAGGAGCCTGCAGAGAACAGCAGGCACAGAGAGTTGGCTGCCTTACTCCCAGCCTTCACACACACGGATACTGCCAGCCAGCTGTCCGCCTGCACACACACAGGCTATTCCTTGCCATCACATTGACGCTAGCATCACCTCCACTGCTCATATTTATTAATTGTCCAAACCTAATGGAGGAATGCATTGGCAAAAAAGGGTAATGGCCATCAGGCCAGCAATAAAACAGAATTAATGGTCCATAGGAAGAAATCATGTCCACTTAACACCAGCTTTGAAACGGTAACAGAATAATGTAATACCAGCAGGGCTTTTCTCTGTATGCAGATTGCTTACACCATGTTAATCACTCACAAAGCAGGCCACGTTCTCCCTCAGCTCACATGACCCTCCAGGGACCAGAAACATTTAGTGAAAGGATCATTACCAACATGCCCAACTGCAGCAGCGCCCACGAGCTCCAGCCCAGAGGAACACAGGAGCGAGCACCTGGACCAGGCTGCAATGTCTGAGGAAAGCAACTCCAGCCCTTTACAGCAGGGCAAGCAAGCAGCCAGACCATGACTCAGACCCACAAGCAGGTAGTGAGCAGCTGTTGTGGCAGACAGCAGGGCAGGAACGGTCTGTCTGTATGCAGTGAACCCCCAGGTTGGTAGAGGCTGATTTTCAGCTGCTCTTTCCGGCAGCACCTGAGCTGTAGATGTGCTGGAGGCAGTTAAGGTTGCCAACTTTCTACTCGCACAAAACCGAACACCCTTGCCCCACCCCCACCCCGCCCCTCACCCATGGCCCTGCCCCAGCCCCACCCCTTCTCCAAGGCCCCGCACGCAAGGGCTCCGGCTGGGGGTGCAGGCTCTGGGGTGGGGCCAGGGATGAGGGGTTTGGGGTATAAGAGGGAGCTGGACAGTGGAGCTGAGGGGTTTGGAGTACGGAAGGGGGCTCCGGGCTGAGGCAGGAGTTTGGAATGTGGGAGGGGGTCAGGGGTGCAGGCTCCGGGTGGCGCTTACCTCAAGCAGCTCCCAGAAGCAGCGGCATGTCTCCCCTCCGGCTCCTATGCAGAGGCACGGACAGGCAGCTCTGCGTGCTGCCCTGTCCGCAGGCACCACCCCTGCAGCTCCCATTGGCCACGGCTCCTGGCCAATGGGAGCTGCAGAGCCAGCGCTTGGGTTGGGGGCAGCGTGTGGAAGTCCCCCGGCTGCCCCTATGTGTAAGAGCCAGAGGGAGGCCATGCCGCTGCTTCGGGGAGCTGCACAGAGCCGCGTGGAGCCATGGCAGGCAGGGAGCCTGCCTTAGCTCCCCTGCGCTGCCGGCCGGACTTTTAACGGCCCGGTCAGCAGTACTGACTGGAGCCGCCAGGTTCCCTTTTCGACCGGGCATTCCGGTCGAAAACCTGACACCTGCCAACCTTCCTGGCAGTACTGCCTTGAGGCACCTTGCAAGGGCTCAGACCAGGTTTCCAAACAGGAAGCCTGGCACTGCAAAATGCTAGCCATTGAGCACAGTGGAAGTGGAAAGTGCCCACGATCTCACTGGACTCAGCCCTCACTTTAATAGTAAATCATTATTTTAAGTTGGAAGAAAGACTGTTTAAGGGGGAAACATTAGACCCCGGAGAGGGCTAATTCCTTTGCCTATCTGTGAGGAAAGCAATATTAAAATGCAATTCTACTGAGAATGCACAAACACATGCAGAGCTGCTGTTTAATTGCAAGTGGGGCTTTTATGGAAAATGTGGTTTCTGCAAAATCGACATTTTCCATAGAAAAAAACTGCTCGTTTATGTTTCCTGTTTTCCTCAGCCAGAGGGAGACACCATGATGCATCATAGGAGATGCAGTCTGGCCAAGGAGCCGGTCCCACATCGGACATTGGGGGCATGAGGCACTCAAACTACAACTCCTATGAGGCATCACAGCAGCTCAGACAAACGCAGCTTATTGTCCACCTGACCTGAAGTGAAACGTTTCAGTTCAGGAATGCTGAAATGTTTCGTTCCAGCTAAAAGGATCTAATCAAAATGTTCTGCTGTTTTCAAATCCCAAGTTTTGGGGAAAATGTCATCCCTCCAAAAAATACGCTATTTCAGCTTTTGTCCTCATTTGGAACCAAAACAAAATGTCAAAATATGGGAAATTCCCCCATGCAATCAGATCTATTCACATCCTTTGCGTATTTGAGCAGAGATCACATAAAGATATGACACCCCCCCAAAAAATTATTGCTTCTGGGTGAGAAACAGAATTCCCACTTAAATGTGTTAACCCAAAACCAGATGGTACAGATAAGCAGGTCACCAGGTACTATGTATTTTATTAAAAGTAAACAACTGTTAACAGCACATGTTTGGCCTTAAGAAGTGTAACATATTAAGTTATCGTCATTGCCTCCTTAAGCGACTGATCCACAGAAAAGAATGGAGACTACTACTGCTGTTGGATTATCTAACTGAAATCCTCCTTTAGCTCAAGTGGAAGAAACCTGGCTTTTTGGTGCAGAAAGTCCTAGGTTCAAGCCCCACTCATGACCCATGGTGAGGGCAGGTCTCAAGCAGTAAGAATGAGTGTGTCATATATACATTCCATCATGGGTAATAATTCATCAGGAAAAGGACAATGAACCAAAAGAACTCTGAAGCAGATTGGATGGACATGTGGTACTAACCAACCAAGAATTTTACAACTCATCGGTTCCTAGTGTTTTACTTCTAGCTATCTCTTTAAAGAAAGTTTAATTTAAAAAATAAAAAGATTATTCACACCAATAACCATAAAACAAACTCAAATTTTCTAAATTTCAGGAAATTCAGTTAAAGGAGAAGTGAGATGTTCACATGAAATTATGTAAATCAGAAAACATCTAAACGTCCAGCTTGGTAATAACCTATTATGTGTACACTTAAATATGTCCAAATACACCACATAAGGGTTCCCATTATCAGTCAGCATTTGCCCGGGAACCTATAATACTTTCATAACAAAATATTTGAATATTAGTCCCGCCTCACCAACCAAGACTGGAATTCTGGCCTTTGAGTTTTAATTGCTTCAATTAATGGCATAATTAATGCCTCAAGTAGTGCAAGCAATGAACCCCTTCCCCCCAGTAATTTGCACCCTTCTCTCGGACCTCGGAGAGAAAGATCTTTTCATCTATACACTGTCCCTGAAGGTTCACACCTCAGCGACTGTGGCCTTGGCATCATGGACTCAGAGCCTACAAAGCAGTACTTAGTGCAGACCAACATACACCCCACTCCAGATCCAGACATTCAGTGTGAGGGCATAGAAGGGACGTCCTGAAGATGTAGGGTAGGTGAGTGAGGTGCTGAAGGGACAATCTATCTCAGAGAATTCCACTTACCGGTGAATAAACTGCCTGACTCCTTAAAGAACTGTCTCTGCAGATCTCCTCTTTTGGGCTTTAATTGGCTGTAATAACTCTCCTGCGTGGAGGCTGAGGAATGTCTTTCTAGAAGCTGCTCTCCTAAAAGGAGCTTTAGACTTGGCTCTTATACTGAGAGGTGCAGCAAGACTAGGGTGACAAGATGTCCCGATTTTATAGGGACAGTCCCAATATTTGGGCTTTTTCTTATATAGGCCTTTATTACCCCCCACCCCCGTCCCAATTTTTCACACTTGCTGTTGGTCACCCTAAGCAATACTGGAGTGGAGCTCTATGGGGCAGCTTTACAGATTTCAGTTCCCCCGTTATGTTCCACCCTGTTATGTTCATGGAAATTATGAAGTGCGCAGAACTCCCCTTTTAATGACAAACTCCGCACCAAACGAAGGTCAGGAAAGTACAGAGAGACACACACAAGAGAGAGGCATGTATTTACAGGTGCAGGCTGCTAAAACATGGCATTTCCCTGCACTGGGCTCAGCACGGGATCCACCCCACTTGGGAGCTCCTGTTGTTTCAAAGGCACTTTCCCATACACAGGCACTGCACTGTCAGGCCCTATGGGCTACATTTACAGCTCCATTGATATTGAGGAAGTTTTGCCTGATTACACCAGCTGAGAATGTGGCCTTCTCGGCTTAATTTAGTTCTGATGATTTTTCTTCCCACTACAGGTCTGTTACGTGTCCTTTTTATGCAGGACAACCTATTGGGCCTGCCCTTTTGATTTCTATAGCCCAGTCCTCTCCTGTAATATCACAGTCCTACGGTTGTAACAAACATTCCCAAAGTACAGATCCAGAGAGGTCAGTTTCCAGAGGCCCCCATGAAACTGTTCAGTTACATTTTAACACTCAGTCCCCTAACCACTTGTGCCTGCATCTGCTCAGACAGACACTTCCCCAGACCCTGCCCTTCCTCCACCAGCTGTAGATAAAACACGGCCAGGAGATATTGGTGTCTGACACAAACAAAGGGTTAAACTTACTCTGTGACTCAGACTCATTAGGGTGACCAAACATCCCGATATTATTGGAACCATCCCAATATTAGGGGCTTTGTCTTATAGATAACTATTACCCCCTCCCGCTCCCAATCCTGATTCTTCACACTTGCTGCCCTGGTCCCCCTAAGACTCAGACTGTAAGGGCAGAAGGGACCATCATGACCATTTAATCTGATCTCCTGCACATCACAGGCCACAGAACCTCACTCACCCACTCCTGTAATAGACCCCGACCTCTGGCTAAGTTACTGACATCCTCAAATCATAAACTAAAGACTTCAAGTTACAGAGAATCCGCCATTTACTCTAGCTCAAACCAGAAAGTGAGCCATGCCCCCTGCTGCAGAGGAAAGCAAGAAACTCCCAGGGTCTCTCCCAATCTGACTCGGGGAAAAATTCCTTCTTGACCCCATATATGGTAATCAGTTAGACCCTGAGCATGTGGACAAGACTCACCAGCCACACTCCTGGAAAAGAATTCACCAGCCATTGGAGATATTTGCCACTAGCAGTCACAGACTGGCTACATGCCACTGTAGTCAGTCTCATCATACCATCCCCTCCATAAACTTATCAAGCTCAGTCTTGAAGCCAGTTAGATTTTTTGCCTCTACTGCTCCCCTTGGAAGGCTGTTTCAGAACTTCACTCCTCTGATGGTTAGAAACCTTCATCTAATTTCAAGCCTAAATTTGTTGACGGCCAGTTTATATCCATTTGGTTTTGTGCCAGCATTGGCCCTTAACTTAAATAACTCCTCTCCCTCCCTGGTATTTATCCCTGCAATGTATTTATAGCGAGCAATCGCAGCTCCCCTCAGCCTTTGTTTTGTTAGGCTAAACAAGACAAGTTCCTTAAGTTGCCTCCCATAGGGCAGGTTCTCCTTTCCTCTGATCATTCAAGTAGCCCTTCTCTGTGCCTGTTCCAGTCTCAATTCATCTTTCTTAAACATGGGAAACCAGAACTGTACACATTATGCCAGATGGGGTCTCACCAGTGCTTGGTATAATGGTACTTTCCTGTCTCTACTGGAAATACTTCGCCTGATGCATGGTAGGACTGCATTAGTTTTTTTTCATGGCCATATCACACCAGTAGCTCATAATTATCTGTGATCGACCAATACACCCAGGTCTTTCTCGTCCTCTGTCACTTCCAACTGATATGTCCCCAACTTACAGAAAAATGTGCGTTGTTAGTCTCTCAGTGCAGGACCTTGCACTTTGTGCTATTAAATTTCATCCCATTTCTATTACTCCAGCTTTCAAGGTCATACAAATATTGTATAATATTCCGTTCCTCATCTGGATTGGCAATACCCCCCAACTTTGTGTCATCCGCAAATTTTATTTGCACGCTCCCACTTTTTTGTGCCAAAGTCATTAATGAAAATGTTAAATAAGACTGGTCCCAAGACCAATTCCTGACCTCCCCAACCAGGGAATTAGTATGACAATCTGCCATTTGGATAAGACACTATAATCAACTAGGGACATTTCTGCCTCCCCTCTCCGACTTGAATCATCCAGGCCACATAACCCATTATTGGAGTTAATTTCCACAAGATCAATGCACAAATATGAAGCATCTGTTATATAAAATGCTAGTACAAACTCCATCCATGACCATGGCAGCCCACCACGCTCCTGCCTTGATAGTTGGAGCATTTAAAGAAATGTGATATATTAAGAAGTCATGGTAGTGGCAGAGCAAACAAATTATTTGTGAGTATCTCATCTCAGATGACATCGTTTCTCACCCATCACAGATGCACCCCCCAAGCTACGATCCCCATCTCCTGTCACTACATGACAGCTCGCCTCAGATTACAAACTTTATCTACAAAATGCTATTAGAACAGGTGAACTCCGGAGGATCCCAAATCGGCTGCAGGCTCAATCGGTTCAAAGCATTTCCTCCCACTACTGCCTGGGATAGAATGAATTTTAATTGGAATACACTCTGGAAGACGGAGAACCATTCTGTTCAAACGTACGCAAAGCTGTTATTAAATGCTAATTTTATGCAAGCAGGTTAGCTCTAGCTTTGGGGAGGGACTAGCATGGTTCCAATAATTTTCTCCTTTTATACTTTGTAACAATGAACTCTAATATCTCGACTAACATCGCATGAACAAAGGATGGATCCTCCTCCCTATCTGCTTATTTACAATTGCCATCACATAGCTGCGTGCTGTAACAACTATAAAAAGCTCTTCACTAGAGTTGGGAAATAGCTCCTCACTTTTAATGGCAACACTCCCAAGACTGTAATGCGGAAAGGCTTCTGTTACGGGCACCTCTCCACCAACTGGGTTCCACGCCAGACTCACAACAAAGTTCTACTCAAAGAGAGTGAATAGATTCCTTTACTTCCCACCACCACTGGCCTCCTCCTAGCTTTAGGTTGCCATGAACACATCCTGGCCTGTTCTCAAGTCCCTCCATTGGCTCCCCATCAGTTTCTAATGCCAGTTTAATACTTTTATCCTAATCCTCAAAGCAATTAATGAATCAAGACAAAACTATATTAAAGACTGAATTTTAATCTAAGAACCTCTCGCTCCCCTGGGACACTGCAGCTCACAGCCCAAGATGAAGCACATAAAACCAGGGAATAAAAGCATGCATGGTCCAGGGTATCCGGTTATGGAACAAATTTGCAAGAGGAGATTGGGTGACTCCAGAGTCTGACTATCTCTAGGAGAGGTTGCAAAGCATTCCTTTTTGAAAAGACCTTTCCAACATAAGAACGACACTCACAACAACAACACCCTTTTCCATACAAAAAAATCCCAGTTGACCCCCCCCCCAAAAAATACCTGGAACAAAATCAAGCAAAACAATAAAAAAAAAAAACCACAAAAAAGGCTGCAAATATTCCTTCCACCTCAGATGCTCCTCTTTGATAGCACCCGCCATGTCTATGAACATCAGACTGGATTTTCACAGGTCCTGAAGGGAAGGAGGGGCCCAAATCCCTAGCTCAGTGACAATAGCAGACTCATAAATTTCAGACATGGTCTAGCCACTAGAGGGGGACAAAGAGCCAGACTGTGTTAATATGCTTTACACAAAAGAATGACAAAATCTGAAGGGATAAAAGGGTGCAGACAGCTCCTTCACAGGTCAGCCATGTGAGCCAAGTTTCCCTTCTTTCCAGCTGAAAGCATTTCCCCAAATACAAAGCTGTGTATGTGTGTGTATGTGTGTGTGTGCATGTGTCCTGCAAAGCTAGCACACCAACCAGCCCTGCCTCCTCATTACATACCTAACACACTCCTGCTGCTTCAGGGTCACCCCTGTTTTCCTTCTCTCTAGCACTTCGCCTTGCAAGGTCACCTGGCTCAGGCCAGCAGAACGGGGGAGGGGCACCAGTGGGGACTAGCGCTCCCCAATGGAAATATTGTGGGGGCTGATCTATGTTTACACCCCCAAATATTTCCTCTGTACCCAGGGAGGGTGTGAGATGGGGCAGCCCTCCCCCATTCCTCCTTCAGCGCAGCCCTCTTGGCACTGGGGAGAGGGGGCACCTGGAGTCAGAGGTGGAGCCAGGCAGGGCAGGGACAGGGTGGAGATGCATCATTTCAGAGATGGGGGCAGAACTGTTTCACCTCCGGGGCAGGAGCCGCTGCCAGTTGTGTAAAAGCAGCATGCGAGGTGGGGACCAGGGTGCCAGGCAGGCAGCTGCCCAGACTGCACCATTTCCTCGGCATGCCCCATTGCCCTCCCGATTGCCACCAGTGCCAGAGCTCTGGGTGCTGCCCAAATCCCCTGTGCACCCCAGCTCCTTGGCGCACATCCTTAGCTCCAAACCTGAGCTGCCTCCATTCGAGACTGAGCTCCTACCGCCGCTGCACTGGCTAATGCAAACCTAGCTGTGTTCAGCAGAGCACCCTGTCAGTAACCGGCCACAGCGGGAAACGGACTCTGCGCTGTTGGTGGTGATGTGTGAAGGAGACAGAAGAAATCAGAGAAAGGAAACGTAACAACCTGACACATTGAGAAAATGACATTTTCTTGCCCCAGAAACTGTTGAACACCAGGCATTTGGCTGGCGAGATGAGGAGACCGTCTAAGGCAACTATTCCTGGGAGCATCTATTCAGACAGTTCTTCGCTGCAGGCCTGTGGGATTTTCCTACTTCTCCTCTGCTGACAGAAACTAAAATCAAACTCAGTAGCCGAATCACCCAGAGACTCAGGATGCCAAGTTTCAGAGAAAGGAGATAAGCAGAATGCAGCAGAGAGCAGAAGCTTGACTCAACCAGCCACTATCCAGCCAGATTTGTCACTGTCATTCGTATTTGGCAATATCCTGCATGTGAGCTTGTCCTTAATATTAGCCTACACGTTTACTCTGGGTCTCGGCAGAACGGCCGAAGGCCAAGGACTGAGTTACCTTCTTTTCCGGTCCTTCAGCAACATTTATAGGAGAAGGGGGGTGGATGTCTGCACCACTCCTGCTCAGGAGATACCTTTGCTGTGGGTAAAACAGACGACTTCTGTCTGCCCCATTACGCAGACGCACAATGCGGGCTGATGAAGATGGAGCCCAGTAAGGGACTGTAAGGTCGCTCCTCACAATGCACCACCTAAGAGTGGGGAAGGGGTATTAGTAGCTGGATCACTAGTCTTAGTGGATCTAGGGGGAGCTTTCCAGTTGTCCTGAACCAGGGAGCCTTCCCAAAGCAATCAGGTCCAGGAAAATCACCATTGACTAAATCCTGATGTTTGAAGGGGAAGTTATACAAGCCAAACAAAACAAGCCCATTTTATTTGCTCTCCACTGCCGTGGCTATAGATAGTGAGGGCTTCTTCCCTCCATAGATTGTCCACTTGAGCCAAATCTGATCTATGTTCCCAATCGTTTGCACCTACACATTTCTCCCCTATTATGTTTTCCATGCATAGTGCACAATGCTCTTCTCTTCATATATTGATCCAGAATCATTGCCCACCATCTTGTTCAGCAGAACCACTGGACACAGCACTAGCTGAAGCACAAGGGCACTGCTGCATACAGCCCAAGAAACCAAAGGATAATTACTGCAGTACCTGCTTCTAGCAGGAAGGCTGCTGAACATCTTCCATTGGGAATCCGTATTTTCAGATATTTATCAGTTTCTGATAAGTTATCCCCAGTTGGAGAACACTTCAATCTCCCTGGTCACTCGATTACAGACCTAAAAGTCGCAATGTTACAACAAAAAAACTTCAAAACCAGACTCCAAGGAGAGACTGTTGAATTGGAATTAATTTGCAAACTGGACAACATTAAATTAGGCTTGAATAAAGACTGGGAGTGAATGGGTCATTACACAAAGTAAAACTATTTCCCCATGTTTATTTTCCCCCCTACGGTTCGTCACACCTTCTTGTCAACGGCTGGAAATGGGCCATTTTGATTACCACTACAAAACGGGTTTTTTTCCTCTCCTGCTGGTAATAGCTCACGTTAACTCATCACTCTCGTTATAGTGTGTATGGTAACACCCACTGTTTCATGTTCTCTGTGTATATATATATCTTCCTACTGTATTTTCCACTGCATGCATCCGATGAAGTGGGTTTTAGCCCATGAAAGCTTATGCTCAAATAAATTTGTTCTCTAAGGTTCCACAAGTACTCCTGTCCTTCCCTTTGGGTCCGATAGTCTCCAAGCCTAGTCTGCAGCCAAATGTGTATTTTGTTGAGAGACTCGAGCAAAATTCCTTCATAGAAAAAATACCCCCCAAAAAGGGTTGGTCTTTAACAGACAGCTCCCACAAGACTCCATCTGGAATGACTAAGGTTTGGAAGTTGGAATTGACTGGAGACAGCCCTCGCTAAGCAGCAGTCCGTACGCTTCAGTGGAAGGATGTTGTTTATGGCATTAGAATGGTAGCTGCATTTGGAAACAAAGTGCTGGGTCCATTGTTTGGGTTTGCTGTGGGCAGCAAAGGCAGGAGGTAGATGGGGTGCATTTAAATGTTCTGTAGCTATATATTTAGAGATCCTCTGCAGCTACAGGATGGCTAGTTAAGAGCTCTGTAGCATAGGGATTCAATCCCCCATGCTCACTCGCAAGCTGTGTAGGATGGACTCTCACAAAAGCTCTGGGCCTCCCTTCGTAAGTTCATGGTTCTGCAGAGCTGATGAGCCTGCGAACCCCAGAGAGTAAAGCTCCTTGTTCACTTTCTCCCTCTTTTCTCTTCAAAAGAAACTGTGGAATTGCAGTAAATGAACCTGTGACTGCAGCAGCCAGGCTTGTGAATGCAAGTAAGTGTGAATGCAGCATATGGATACACAGTCAAACCGTCAGAAAATGTCCCTTATTATGGCATTCTTGCCTATTTACATAGTTTGTTTTTCCAATAGCTCAGTATAACTGTAAGGAAAGCAAAGCTTATGTTAAAAACTCCTAGAACAAGATGTTCACACTTGTGTGCCTAAAGTTAGGCACAAAATGGGGGAGGGGATATCTTTTATTGGACCAGCTCTGTTGGTGAGAGAGACAACTTTTAAGCTACACAGAGCTCTTCTTCAGGGCTGGTCGGACCAGCAGAGCTCTGTGTGGCTTGAAAGCGTGTCTCCTGTGACGTCGTGCAGTCTATATGGTTTTATAAAAACATGATAATAAGTGAATATAACGTAACTGGGATATGCTTCATGCAGAAGGTCTCTTGTAAGGTATCATTACAAAGCTTATAATCTACCGAGTGTGATCATCCGATTTGTATAAATGTACCACTCTTGTATCTAAAACTAGAAATATAAAATATAACTCTGAGGGCCTATTGTAATTATGTAAAATGTGGGCCATTAATGATGGTTTGGAATCTTGATGACTCCCATTAACAAGGACTATTATCCGCAGATGGCTGTGTTTACCTTTGAGTCTTCCTGTATGTGTGTGTGCTGGCAAGTGGGCAATGAAGTCTTGCAGTGACATGTGATCATGTCACCTGAACTGGAATCCATCTTTAACCTGGTGCTTTTCCAGTGAGGGGGGTGGAAACCCAGAGGGACAAAGGGTTCCTGCCTTATGCAAAAGATATATAAAGGGGTGGAACAGAACAAAGGGGAGAGAGGAGCCATCATGAAGAATCCCCTAGCTATCACCTGAGCTGGAACAAGAGCTGTACCAGGGGAAAGAATTGTGCCCAGGCCTGGAAGGTGTCCAGTCAGAGAAAAAGCTTACTGAAGCATCTCTGAGGGTGAGATTACCTGTATTCAATTTGATTAGACACAGATTTGCGCATTTTATTTTATTTTGCTTGGTGACTTACTTTGTTCTGTCTGTTACTACTTGGAACCACTTAAATCCTACTTTCTGTATTTAATAAAATCACTTTTTATTCATTAACTCAGAGTATGTATTAATACCTGGGGGAGCAAACAACTGTGCATATCTCTCTATCAGTGCTATAGAGGGCGAACAATTTATGAGTTTGCCCTGCATAAAGCTTATGCAGGGTAAAACGGATTTGTCTGGGTTTAAACCCCATTGGGAGTTTGGCATCTGAGTGCTAAAGACAAGCACACTTCTGTGAGCTGTTTTCCGGTAAACTTGCAGCTTTGGGGTAAGTCATTCAGATCCTGGGACTGTGTTGGAGCAGACGGGAGTGTCTGGCTCAGCAAGACAGGGTGCTGGAGTCCTGAGCTGGCAGGGAAAACGGAAGCAGGGGTAGTCTTGGTACATTGGGTGGCAGCTCCCAAGGGGGTTTCTGTGATCCAACCCGTCACATCTCCCTCCCCAACAGAAGTTGTTCCAATAAAAGATATTCCCTCACCCACCTTGTCGCTCTAATATCCTGGGACTGACACACCTATAACAACACTGCGTAAAGTTAGACACCTAACTCCACATTTAACCACCTAGTGAAGGGGATCTGGACACACCTCTGAAAAATAATGACTTACCCGTCTCAGAGTGTTTCTCCAAGAAACGCCGCTCTGGCCAGGCATTCCCAGAGTGACATGTTTAATGTTGCTGGCTTTGCTAGGCCTTTGTTCCAGAGATATTTATCTCATATTGTCCCCATATAATCTATTCCCTAAAGCTTGTCATGAAAGGTCAAACATTTCTTTCACTAGGCACTGAATTTGCTTGTGCCTGAGCTTACCCAGGTCACTGCCAGACGTTCCTTCAAGTTTTTTTTATTATGTTATCAAAAGTAAACACATCATAAAACTCCTCAAAGGAGGCTGACTCATGAGCTACCTATACAAGCACAAATGGTCATCAGGGTTCCTTTAAACATAGGGCCTGGATAGCTGCTGCACCCACTGACTCTCAGCCGCAGGACTTTTCAGTGCCATCTGAATGCCCAAGTGGATCAGCAAGATATTCTCTGTCCTGCTATCGCCTCTGGAAAATGGCATTGGGAGGATTTCTGTTAAATTTAGTGAGCTAGAAGCCAGGTTGCGGAAAAGGGATACAAAAAGTACAGGACATAGACAGCAAGACCAAATTAATCGAAAACCGCGACTGATTGACAGGGGATATTTCAAAGCCAGAATAGAATGCATAGAAAAAAATCAAGGAGTCAAAGCAGAAAACGAGCTAGGTGGCTCTGCAGAGAAAGCCAGCCACACTGACTTGCATTTATAGAAAATCTTGTGTCAAGGCTTCTGAAAGATCCTATCCTTGGAAAAAGCATCCCCCCTTGTTGTGAGGAAAGCCCTTCAAAGTCCCCAGAGAAGGAGCACCATGTTCTGAAACCTATTGCCTTGTCTACACTGGAAAAAGGAGTCTTGTATTATAGCCAGTACCACCAGAAAGAGTGCAGCTGATGGTCTACACGGGTGGGGGCGGGGGGGGGGAGATCGAGCTAAGATACACAACTTCAGCTACGCTATTCATGTAGCTGAAGTCCAAGTATCTTAGTTCAACTTAGCTGGCTGTCCTCACGGCGGCAAGTCGACCGCCGCGGCTCCCCCATTGACTCCGCTTACTCCTCCTGCCGAGGTGGAGTACGGGCATGGATTCGGGGATCGATTTATCGCGTCTGTCTAGATGCAATAAATCGATCCCCGATAGATCGATTACTACCCGCCGATCTGGTGGGTAGGGTAGGCATGGCCTAACTGTGTAAGCACAAATCCAGACAGGGCTCAGACACCTTTACTTGCTCTGAGTGAGTTTATGACGTGGCACTGGGAATACCTAAGCCCTTCCCTAATGAGCAGCTCCGCATTGGTTCTGCGGCATTATCACCTGCTGCTGCTGTAATCAAGTACTAAATCCTCTGGTGTAAACACATACCAGCTAATCAGAGGAATCAATACTGAATATAGTTCACTGCACATTTGTACAAGAAATACGATTTAAAGGAGTCCAGCTGCCATTTTCCCCAGATCTCAGCCCAGCCACCGAGGCAAAGAGAAGTGACTTTGCTCATCTGAAAAAGAATTTTGTGGAGAAAGGAACAGAAGCCTCCCACTTTCCATGCAGCAAAACTCAGTTACCTGTGATGAGAAGGCACATATATTCTGGAATCAGACATTCACATACAGATGACATGACGCTATGCCAGACATTTATCAAAGCAGGCTGCAGGACACAGAAAAAATTAACAAATACTGAAATCCAGGCCCTGCACTTGCTATGATCTTGCCCCATCCCCTTTGTCAACATTTTTTTTTCCTGGCCCTAACTGGGGAAAATCTTCTTCTCAGTATTTGGCAACTCCAGGTTCTTTCACATAGTGTGCCCCGTTATATAGTACAGGGGTGGATCTGCATACATGCTCTCTTTTGCATCAATCAGAAGTTATTAAACTGCTACAGCCAGGAGTCAGTGGAAAAATAAGGCAACGGTACTCTTCCAAGCCCTGCCCACAAGATAAGCTCCGCCCAGAGCTGCCACTCAAAGTAGATTGTGCAGCTTTGGTAACAGGACTTTGCCCCGCCTTTCTGACACACTTAGACAATGTGTGAACTAGTTAACAATGCGGATATTTAGAGTATCGTCACTGGCATGGCGTGAGCCTGGCTCACCAACTCCTCTGAGCGATGGTTCAGCTTCTGCTAATTGTACAGGCAGACATCACTGTGTCAGTCACAGGTGTTTTCAGGGTCTCTCAGCAACCAGAGCAGCTAGAGACTGTAATCAAATAAAAGCTTCGATTCTGGAGAGCATGGCAGGAAAGAGGGGCCAGTACTGTCCAATCCAGGCCCTGGCTCTAGAAAGAAGAATGAGTTAGTTTACAGGAGCTCCTCTTTTATGGCAGCTCAGGTATTTTCCCTCCCTTGCTCTCCACTGAGCTACAGACACGGCCACAAGAATTATGAGCAGATAGTTGAGGAAAGGGAACGAGCAGGGAAGATCTCATTTGGTAGGGCAAGGGTGGAGGAAGGAGAAGATGCCAGGAGCAGGTAATGGAGTCAGGAATTCTGACGGTTGGAGCTTGGGGTGCCAGCTCCGAGCACAGCTGGCAAGGGCAGCTAGGCAAGATAATGCATGGTGATTTCTCCTATTTTATCCCAAGGTAAATCACTTCAAATCTGAGCAAAATGTTGTCCCCTAACCACCGAGCACACCTGCCAAATGTAAAACGGAATTTACCTTTATAGAGGAATTTGCGGGGGGGGGGGGGGGGCAAGACTGGGATCATGATGGAAAACAAGTTGCAACTTCCATTACTTGCATCTGAAGAAGTGAGGTTCTTACCCACGAAAGCTTATGCTCCCAATACTTCTGTTAGTCTCAAAGGTGCCACAGGACCCTCTGTTGCTTTTTACAGATTCAGACTCACACGGCTACCCCTCTGATATTTAGCTATGGAGACTGTCACTTCTCCATA
Organism: Trachemys scripta elegans; assembly: GCF_013100865.1. Taxonomy (NCBI): domain Eukaryota; kingdom Metazoa; phylum Chordata; order Testudines; family Emydidae; genus Trachemys; species Trachemys scripta. The sequence goes on from NC_048318.1 coordinate 1,092,348, forward strand.
ACTAGAGGTAACTCACGGGCTGCACCCTCCATCTAGTGGCAATCACTAGCATCAGGAGCATCCAAACCAAAGCCCTGATGGCGACCCATTTACATGGCATGCCATAGGCCAGTGGTTTTCCAACTTTTTTTCTGGTGACCCAGTTGAAGAAAATTGTTGATGCCTGCGATGCAACAGAGCTGGGGATGAGGGGTTTGGGGTGTGGGAGAGGCTCATGGCTGGGGCAGAGAGTTGGGGGGACAGCTGCAAGGTGGGGCTGGAAATAAGAAGTTTGGGGTGCGGGAGGGGGTCAGAGCTCTGGGCTGGAGGTGCAGGCTCTGGGGTGGGGCTGGGGATGAAGGGTTTAGGGTGCAAAAGGGGGTTCCAGGTTTGGGGGGGCTTAGGGAGAGGGTTGGGGTGCATGAGGGGTTCAGGGCTCTGGGATGGGGGTGCAGGCTCTGGAGTGGGTCTGGGAATGAGGGGTTTGGGATGCAGGCAACGCCCTCCCACCAGCTCCCAATGGCCAAGAACTGGTGCTCAGGGCAGGAGCAGAGTGCGGAGCCCCATGGCCCCCCTGCCTAGGAGCCGGGCCTACTTCTGGCCGCTTCCGTGGCGCAGCGCGGTGTCAGAAGAGGTAGGGACTAGCCTGCCTTAGCCGGGCAGCACTGCTGACCGGACTTTTAACAGCCCAGTCAGCGGTGCTGACCAGAGCTGCTACAACCCAGCGCCTTACATTCCGCGACCCAGTACTGGGTCATGTCCCACAGTTTGAAAACCACTGATGTAGACAACAACCACCCAAACGTATTCTGAGGCTACCTCACTTGAGCCGTGAGACACATATTTCTATCGGAGCTTAATTACAAGACATGTTTTAAGGTTAGTGGAACATTACAATCCTTTGCAGTTATGGTGGTGAGTGCAGAGGCACATTAACAGTGACTCTCTTTCCTCTCTCCCCCAGAATATGACCCGACACCCTCAGTCAGCCACACGCTAATAATCTACACTGTCTTTTGTACAGACGCCTTTATCATCTTAGGAAAGAATCCTGTGATTCATTTGGCAAACAGACTACAAATTAATCATTTCTACACACACACACACACTTCATATTTTTTATATATTTATTAAAAATCACTGAAACAAACTGGATACAACATGGAGGAAATTTGCCAGTGCACAATAAATCTCTGCAACCTATAATAAGAAGTTACTTAAACTCACAGCACTAAATGATTTATTAATTGTCTTCTAATCCTTCCCAGCTACACTGGAACCAAGAGTGCAGACATATTTCATCTGCTGTATCATAACTTCTCCAATACCAACCAGCGTGGCTGCCGTTAATGATTCGGTCAATTTTAATTCTGGCCTGCAGCTCCACAGAAATGACTTGCAAATGGCTAGAGACAGGCAGTTACTGCAAAATTAATATAAGCTATAACCAAGAGGAGGGTGAGGCCTAACTCATATGGAATGATTCGCCAAGACATGCTGCAGTTGAAGTTAATTTTACAGGATCCAACCAGGTGCTCATTTTCAAAGAGATATTACATTTCCACACTATAAAATAGCTATTTTAAGACAGCCAGCTAAGGTTTGTATGGGATATTGTTTCACAAACTATTCCTCCTGGTTTCAGATGACATCACCCCGATCTCTATTTAAATTTACCCATCATATAAATAAATAAAAACTCTCCCGTTTTAACACAGTAGAAACATAATGCCCATGATATGCATAATTCAGATAACTGAGGAATTTCTATTACCATTTTATCTATTTATCTGAGTGTCAGTTATGTATTTAAAGAAATAGTAATACAGCACCCAGTACATACATGGCATTTTACTTCTAAGTGTTTTACAAACACAGGTAATTAAATTAAATGCCAGTGACTGAAAATGAATTCAGCAGTTACAGGAGTGGCTCAGATCTGGTAACGGCACATTACCAATAGAGTCACTCTCGCTAAAACTTGGAGCAGGGACTCTCTACAGTGTCACTGGCTCTCAGAGACTGGTAATTTGGTGAGAATCTCAGCTTCCTTTTTTTTTAAAAGAGTAAGTTTCTGGCCCTCCTGGGTTGTGGATAACAGAGTAAAAACATGGCACATGTGTGACCTAAAGGTTCAAAACAACAGATAGGAAATAAAGAGAACCCAACATTTATCATCATTTGGAAATCTCATGATTTTAAGCCAATCTTGTGATTTGGGGATGCTTAGGTTGATAACACTGCTGCTCTGTTTAGTTCACATTAATGTTGAGCCTACTCCGTGAGTTGTCCCACTGAAATGACAGGTCCGAGGTTCTACTTGCTGTAGGTAAGACTGACAGAATTGGGTCGTAAGTTTATGATAGCTTTGTAGAGTCAGGTCTCTCTTATGATTGTTAGGCTGAGCAGGGGCCAAATCAGGGAGGCAGTGTGGTTTAGTGGACAGCATGCTGGACTGGGAGCCTGGATTCTGCATTCTGGTACGCAGCCTCAGGCAAATCATTCACCTCTATGCCTGTTCTTCTGGGTGAAACTGTTGGCCTGCCTTGTGCAGGTCAGACTAGATGATCAGAATGGTCTCTTCTGGCCTTAAGATCTATGAGCTATCAGCCAGGCTCAGCATTTCCCTGAGAAGGGGGGATTTTATTTTGATATTTTTAAATCCTGTTCCTACTGAAGCTATTGCAGGATTGCCTCATCCAGCGATAAGCTCTGGGGCAGTGGATGGCTCTGGAGCAGTCATGGTGATGGTACCCAGCACGGCAAGAGGCCTCATTTGGAAAACAGCTGAAAATATTGAGCAGGCAGCTAGCTGAGAGAAATATTTGTCACAATTTTTTGTTGCTCACATTTTCCTGCTTTTAGGGTCACTAAATATTTGCAGTTTACAAAGTTTCAACCAAAGGTAGTTTGTTTTAGATGGATTGAAAACCGTTAGAAGATTTTTGTGTTACTTTTCTGAATGTCAGTCTGGGTTGATTGGCTGTGATTGGTTAGAAAAGTCACATGAGATAATTGGGTTCTGATTTCTACATTGCCATGTGAGTGAGCGACTGCACTTTATCGGCTATCTGAGCCAGTCAGAAAAACATCTCTTGATTGCAGCAGTGTCATCTGCTTCTGTCTCCCGCTGCAACTCCACCAGCCTCTGTGTCCAAAAGCCAGGGGCTGGGCCCCAAAACTCATGAGATTTTTAAAAAGTAACAACTTGGGGGGGGGGGGGTATTTGTCTTCTGGCATCTGAGCCTTTAGGGGTCACATTTTCAAGCTTTTCTCCCTAACCATGAGGGTTAGAAACATTATTTAAAATGAAAACCAAGATTGGAGGACAGGTTTAAAATTCATAATGACCTTGACAAATTGGAGAATTGGTCTGAATTCAACAAGATGAAATTCAGTAAAGACAAGTACAAAGTACTTCACTTACGAAGGAAAAGTAAAATGCACAACCACAAAATGGGAAATAACTGGCTAGGTGGTAGTACGGCTGAAAAAGATCTGGGGGTTACAATGGATCACTAACTGAATATGAGTCACCAATGTGATGCAGCTACAAAAAAGGCTAATATGACTCTGGGCTATATTAACAGGAATGTTATATGTGAGACGCAGGAGGTTCTATTTGGCACTGATGAGGCCTCCGGCTGCAGTACTGTGTCCAGTTCTGGGTGCCGCACTTTAGGAAAGATGTGGACAAATTGGAGCGAGTCCAGAGGAGAGCAACAAAAATAATAAAAGGTTTCGAAAACCTGACCTAGGAGGAAAGGTTAAAAAACCCTACGTTTTTGGGGACCTGAGGACGACCTGATAACAAGAGCTGTTACCAAGAGCACGGTGATCAATTGTTCTCCATGTCCACTGAAGGCAGGACAATAAGTAACGGGCTTAATCCACAGCACGGCAGATTTAGGTTCGATATCAGGAAAAACTTGCTAACTCTCAGGGTAGCTGAGCTACGGAACAGGAGGTTGTGGAGTCCCCATCATTGGAAGCTTTTGAAAACAAGTTGGACAAACCACCTGTCAGGGATGGGCTAGGTTTGCTTGGTCCTGTCACAACACAGGGGTCTGGAGTGGATGACTTCTCGAGGTCCCTGCCAGCCCTACATTGCTATGATCAGGGTAGAAAGCACATGGCTCCAGGAACCAGGGCTTTAAGAAAAACACCAAGTATTGCAAGAGTTGGCAACCCTGCAGCTGCTGTAATTGGGGAGTAGGACTTGTCTGTCTCCATTTTATTCTTCTTGTAGCCAATAAACCAAATTCACGTGTACCTGTGTAGAGCTGCCATTTAAGTCAATGGGAGCTGTATCTGACTATGGCAGGGCCGAATTTGGCATAGAGTGTACAGCAGATAAGGGCTGGCAGTGGTCTAGGAACATGGTGGGGTCCTGGCAGCAAACAGGTTGGCTGATTGGTGGCACAGCCTCACCAAATGCCAAGCAACACTAACCACAATGCCCTGAACCTCCACCTCATTTTCCTCACTGCAGGTCCCCAGGATTCCAGCATAAACTCTCTAGCTCCGCCTTGGGAGCATGCTGCAAACCCACTGAGAGGGGAAGATGGAGATCCGCCGTGGCAGGACTGGTCACCTATGGACGAAAGGCTTTCTCAAAGTGCGAGGTTTTGCAGCATTTCCTAAAGCTTCTGATGCCAGTTTAAGGCCTTGGTGCCAGTGATGGGCTAGGGGAGAAGCCCGCTACAGGCCCACACAGCCTGCTTCTGTCCCCTTGGATCGCCTGCAGGACAATGGCCCCAGGTCACACAGCAGCGAGCTTGGTCAGTGTCTCTCACTGAGCAGCTGGTGCCTCAGGGCCACTGCCAGTCATCCAGGCGACTGGAGGCTCTTGCTGTCTCCTGAGCCACTGCCTTCAGCCCCTTGCTCCATGAGATGTGCCGGCATCTCCGCCCCAGCCCAAGCAAGATGTGGGGCTTTGGGGTGTACAGATACAATACAGATCCTGCCCCACTTCTGGAGTGGAACCAGAGAGCTACTGTGGGGCCTGTGCCTATAATACACTGCTTTATTGTTTCTCCTCCAGCTAGCGTCACCCACTATGGCAGCCTTGGGGTTTCTCTATCAAGTTTCAGAAAAGTGGATGTTTGAGCGGACGGAGGGTTTTGCAAACAGACTTGGGACAAGGCTTTGGTTCTTCCACCTTCTGGGCAGAGTGAAATCGAAGATCGGAGCACAGCACAAAACGACCCAGCTAAGTAGCAGAAGACAAAAAGTGTCTTAGCAAGTTTGCCCAGCCCTCCGGGAGCCCTGCAGAATTCCCTGGCACACGATGCCAAAACCAAGCCATGCTGTTGGCGTCTCTCTGACAGGAGTACCCAGCATTCCTGGCTCTGTCAGGGCATGGCTACGGGAGCTACAGGAGCACTCCGTGTGGTATATGGCAATGGCTGCCACAGGTGCCCTGCTGGGACTTCACCCCCACCCCCAGTGTGTTCAACAGGCAAAACGAAAAGGGAGAGTTTTAACCCCTGGCCTGCGTTTAACAGCTCCTAGGAGAAAGGAATCACAGGAATGAGAAGTGCCTCTTGCTGACAACGAAAGCAAGGGGAAAAGGAGAGGGGAAAACAGGCTCCTACCAGTGACATTCACAATTCAGAAACCTTCTAGACCCAACCCGCTACAGCCACTACCTCCAAAGCAAAAAAAAGCAATAAAAACTAGGGCTGTCAAGCGATTAAAAAAATTAATCACAATTAATCGCTCAAATAATCGCACTGTTAAACAATGAGAGAATACCATTTATTTTAAATATTTTGGGATGTTGACTACATTTTCAAATTTATTAATTTAAGTTACAACACAGAATACAAAGTGTACAGTTCTCACTTTATATTTATTTGTATTACAAATATTTGCCCTGTAAAAAACAAAAAAATGGTATTTTTCAATTCACCTCATACAAGTACCGTAAAGCAGGGGTCCCCAACGTGGTGCCTACTGGCTGCCGGAAGAGCAGCGGCCGAAATGCCGCCAAGAAGCGGCAACGACAAGAAGTGCCACTGCCAAAATGCCGCCGAATTTCGGCAGCGACACCTCTTGATGACGCTGCTTCACCGCGGCATTTTAGAGGTGACGCCTCTTGACGTTGTCGCTTCACGGCGGCATTTCGGCGGCTGCTTATCCGGCGGCCACGGTCCTCGGCGGCTAGTCGTCCGGCGTCCGCCCCACGAAAAAGGTTGGGGACCACTGCTGTAAAGCAATCGCTTTATCATGAAAGTTGAATTTACAAATGTAGAATTATGTACGAAAAAACTGCATTCAAAAATAAAATAATGTAAAACTTTAGAGCCTACAAGTCCACTCAGTCCTACTTCTTGGTCAGCCAATCACTCAAACAAAAAAGGTTGGTTACAATTTGCAGGAGATAATGCTGCCTGCTTCTTGTTTACAATGTTACCTGAAAGTGAGACCAGGCGTTCACATGGCACTGTTGTAGCCAGCATTGCAAGATATTTATGGGCCAATTGCGCTAAAGAGTCATATGTCCCTTCATGCTTCAACCACCATTCCAGGGGACATGTGTCCATGCTGATGATGGGTTCTGCTTGATAATGATCAAAAGCAGTGCAGACCAATGCATGTTCACTTTTATCATCTGAGTCAGATGTCACCAGCAGAAGGTTGATTTTCTTTTTTGGTAGTTTGGGTTCTGTAGTTTCCGCATCAGAGTGTTGCTCTTTTAAGACTCTAAAAGCATGCTCCACACCTCGTCCCTCTCAGATTTTGGACGGCATTTCAGATTCTTAAACCTTGGGTTGAGTGCTGTAGCTATTTTTAGAAACCGCACATAGGTATCTTCTTTGTGTTTTGTCAAATCTGCTGTGAAAATGTTCTTAAAACGAACATGTGCTGGGTCATCATCCAAGACTGCTATAACATGAAATATAAGCAGAATGTGGGTAAAACAGAGCAGGAGACATACATTTCTCCCCCCAAGGAGTACAGCAGGGGTCGGCAACGTTTGGCACGCAGCTCACCAGGGTAAGCACCCTGGCGGGCCGGGCCAGTTTATTTACCTGCTGACGCGGGCAGGTTCGGCCGATCGCGGCCCCCACTGGCCGCGGTTCGCCGTCCCAGGCCAATGGGGGCGGCGGGAAGCGGTGCGGGTGAGGGATGTGCTGGCCGTGGCTTCCTGACGCCCCCATTGGCCTGGGACGGCGAACCACGGCGAGTGGGGGCCGCGATCGGCCGAACCTGCCACGTCAGCAGGTAAATAAACTGGTCCAGCCCGCCAGGGTGCTTACCCTGGTGAGCCGCGTGCCAAACGTTGCCGACCCCTGGAGTACAGTCACAAATTTAATTGACACATTTTTTTAACGAGCATCATCAGCATGGAAGTATGTCCTCTGGAATGGTGGCCAAAACATTAAGGGGCATACAAATGTTTAGCATGTCTAGCATGTAAATACCTTGCAATGCCAGCTACAAAAGTGCCATGCGAATGCCTGTTCTCACTTCCAGGTGACATTGTAAATAAGAAGTAGGCAGCAGTATCTCCCCTCAATATAAACAAACCTGTTTGTCTTAGCGATTGGCAGAATAAGAAGTAGGACTGGGTGGACTTGTAGGCTCGAAAGTTTTACACTGTTTTGTTTTTGAGTTCAGTTATATAACCAAAAAAAATCTGCATTTGTAAGTTACACTTTCATGATAAAGAGACTTCACTTCAGTACTTGTATGAGGTGAATGGAAAAATTATATTTCTTTTGTTTATCATTTTTACAGTGCATATATTTGTAATCTGTGTTGTAATTGAAATCAATATTGAAAATGTAAAAAAATCCAAAAATATTTAATAAATTTAAATTGGTATTCTATTGTTATAAGTGCGATTAACCACGATTAATTTTTTCAATCGTGATTAATTTTTTGGAGTTAATCACATGAATTAACTGTGATTAATTGACAGCCCTAATAAAAACCTATCCAGAGCAGAGCTCTGGCCCAGTAAAGGGAGATGTTCCAAAGACTGCAGGAGTTTACTAGGGACTTTCTTAGTGCTATTGATTTTACAGACACCCTGGTGATGGGCAGCAGTATAAAATCTTAAAATAGTGAGAGAGAAAGAGAGGCAGAGCAGACAGTGCACACATAGACAGAGCTGAGTCACTGGCTTTTCCCCACATACTCTCTCCTTTCTAGAGACGTGACCAAATTCCCTGAGTCCAGCTTTCTCCTCCTCCTCCATGGAAGGGGATGCTGAAACCTAGAGTCTCCCAAACTTCACTGGTTCATGTCTTAAAAAGCTGATGGCTGAAGGACCACATGTACACGTCTCCTGTTTGTACACATTTTAGGCCTTGGTAGGCGTGCCTTAAGTATTCATGGACTCCTAGTAAAATAAGCTTAGAATTTGGCTGGTAGAGATCTGCCTGGGGAAATGAGAAAAGAATGGAGCTTGGCTGAGGACTCTGGGTGGGAGGATGGGAAGACGTGAGGTTTAGAGCTGGTTAAGAATTTTTAAACTGACCACAGAGACCCACCAGAGAATACCCACTTGCACTCGGGATGCAAGAGACCCTGTTTTGCCTGATAGGAAAATGGCCTATAGAAGCTTAGGAATGCAAGCGGAGGGCAAATTAGCTCTGAGTTTGCATATGATGTGGCAGTGACAAGTCGGTGGGCTAGACTACAACCACCACTCTCCTTTATCCGATTGATTGATTGGCGAGCCCTCAATTCGAAGACGATCTCTACCATGGATTTACATATGGGTCCTGAGATGACTCATGCGTCAGATCCTGGAACCACTAATCCGCCTGCAGTAGGTGCAGACATTTCCTGGCAGGCCAGTGGCCTGCTGGGAGAAAGTGCTTTCTTTTTCCTTCCTTCTCTCTCTCTTTTCAGCTTTGAGGGCAAAGCGCTTCTCCTCGAAGCGGGCCACTGCCTGATGGAGGATATGGCGCCATTGGGTGGCTTGCTACTCTCAGCTTGTGATGTCCACATCAATTTTCTTAAGATACGCTTTCAGTGTGTCTTTGTAGCGTTTCCTCTGATCACCACGGGATCTCTGACCAGGGGTGAGCTGAGAGTAGAGGGCTTGTTTTGAGAGGCGAGAGTCTGGCATCCGCACATAGTGTCCAGCCCAGCGAAGTTGGTGCATGAGGATCATTGCTTCAATGCTGGTGACATTGGCTTCAGCGAGGATGCTGGTGTTAGTGCGGCGATCTTGACACTTGATGTGAAGGATTTTCCGGAGGCATCGTTCATGATAGCTCTCCAGACTCTTGAGGTGCTGTCGATAGGTCACCCAGGTTTCGTATCCATAGGAGTGTAGGAACAACAATTGTCTTGTAGACCTGGATCTTGGTGTCCTGCCATAGGTCACGGCCCATGAAAATGCATTGGAGCAATTTCCCAAAGGAAACACTTGCGCGCTGGATCTGGTGCTGGATCTCACTCTCGATTTTTGCATCCTGAGAAAGTTGGCTACCGAGGTAGCAAAACTGCTCAACTGTCTCCAAAGTCTGACCCTCAATGGTGATTTGTGGTGGGTCATGTGCAAGGCCTGAAGCAGGTTGATAAAGCACTTTAGTCTTTTCAATATTGAGTGAGAGTTCTAGGCTTTGGTAAGCTTAGGGTGACCAGATGTCCCGATTTTATAGGGACAGTCCCAATATTTGGGGCTTTTTCTTATATAGGTGCCTACCCCCTGTCCTGATTTTTCACACTTGCTATCTGGTCAACCTAGGTAAGCTTGTGCAAAAAAATCCAGTATGGACTGAAGGTCATTCTGTGTGCGCAAGGATAACACAATCATCAGCATACTGAAGATCAGTAATGGACGCCCTGAAGACTTTAGATTTCAAGCGGAGACGTCGAAGATTAAAGAGCCGCCCATCCATTCGATATTGAATGTCAACTCCATTAGGGAGATCTCCTCTATCCACTGCTTTCCTAAATTACAATGTAGCCAGGGCAATACTAAGAGCCGCTGCTAGTTAAGAAATATTTGGTTTTACCTAGATTTTTATTTGTTAAATACCATTTCCTGACTTCAGAATAGTATTTGTGTGACTGCTAGTCCCAAACTTGCAGACTTTCTGTCCCGACCCCACCGTCTGCCTCTGTTCAGACAGCCCAATTGACAGGTTCCTTTTCCTAGCCAAACGACGCTTAAAAGATGCCATACACTCAAGTATCTGAAAAAGCTTCATACTTGGTTTCACTGAAAAACAGCAATGATCTCAGGATTGTGACATATTTAGTGGTGGCCACAAGCACAGCACAACGAATCCCGAGACCAGAGCCTTCAAACTGGCTTTTTGAAATACTGCTTCTGAATCACTGTCAAAAAATCAAATTAATTTCCCACTTGCCCTTCCCCCACTCCCAACCTCCCCCCCCCCACAGGCAATGCTTCCTACTTACAAAACAACCTATTTCCCCACTATAATCCCTCAACACTCCCCATAACCCCAGCCTGGGAAGCTTGTCAATTAATTCTTGTGAAATGATTTCAAACATCACTTCAGAGACTTTCCTTTTGTCAACCTTGTAGTCTTCAAATGTTCTCTATAACATGAAAAGAAAGTACAATGAAGGGGCTTCTACAGGTAGAATTATTCAAGATGTGGAACACTCATGAATCTTTTAGCACACATTCCAAATCAGGGCCTCTTTTATCTTAAGAAAAGCATTAAAAAAGGCAGCCATGTAAAAAACGGAACTCTGGCTACACTGCGCACTGATTCCAACTGCCTCTGGAGAAGGGCCTCACCTCATCTCTAACTCTTTAATCTGTAATTCTACCCCAGTCCAATTCACTGGTGTCACATTCCATCCACTAAGGTCCAGAGGAAGGTCAGCGGCACAGAAAACCAGCTGATAAAAACAGCTGCACTCAGATTTACCTCTTGTACTGGAAACGTGTGGCTAAATACCTCACCTCATCAGCTGAGTGCACTGTGGCAGCCATGTCACAGCCTTGCAGTTAGTGGCGGAGAGTGGGAAATGGTCTTCAGATGGATTGCGAGGAAATGGCCAATACCTACTAAGATAAAGGGGTGAAGATCTGCAGGCCTTATATTTTCCACAAGAGATGCCTCAGGCACCCGTATCTTTTTATCAGTTTCTCCTTAAATGAATGGAACAGCCCCTGGGTTTCCTGAAAGCAGGCTTTCCCCCTCAAGTGGCAGAAAATCCCACTTGGGCAGAGGCCTGACTGATCCATGGCAGGTCACTCGTAATGACAATGAGCAGCCATTGAATTGAACAGGGGTCTTCCACATCGCAGGTGAGGGCCCTAACACTGACTTAAAACTTAAAAGGGTGGCACCACCGCTTTCTGGCCCTCTTCTTCCTGCGGACAGTTCTGGGGATCCTTTGCTTGCTTTTGTCAAAACGACTGAAAGTTGAACTGAAATGTGGTGGGTCGGAGGGAAATGCTTCATTGACATTCCCAGACAATTTCAATTCAAAACATTTTTCAAATTCACCAAAAAGCCTCAAAAAAGTTGTTTTTAGTTTCACCCAAAATGATTTTTTCAATTTTTCAAACCTTCCAAAGAATCAAAAAAATCCATGAATCGCCCAACTTTAGTATGCACTATTCCTCACTAGTGCACGAGTGGCTACTACAGCTGGTGTGGGGGTGGGGCTGGGGTGGGGAATGCCGCCGGAGCAAATTTTCATGATCAAAAGCCAACATAGAAAGCTTCACCTCCGAGCCCTTTTGATGGGAACACTTCCTGCTCATGCCCTCTGGACAGCCCATTGGGTATAAGCATGGAAAACATTCTAGCCGAGCTGACTGCTGCAAATGCTGGCACCCAGAAGGCGGCACCCAAGAGAGGTGTGACAGAGGTGGCAATCTCTTGCAATAATCTTGAAAAACCAAATTGAATTATGTTGAAGTGTCTTCGGAGTCCATTGTATTCAATGCAAAGGCTGTGTATTATGGCGGGATTGCATGTAGCCTCGCTAGGGGGAAATATGATGCAAACCCAGGGAAGTGTTAGGAACGTCAAAGGACTGTACTGAACAATGTGCTAGACAAGGATGGACTTTTGGAACAAACCGTGTCAAGTGGTTTGTCCTGGGAATCTCTAGGGGGAGATGAATGCAAATTCCCCACCTCCAGTTATGCAAAAACCAAGCCTTTTGCAGCCACACGCTGAGGAGAGGGTCTTTGTCTGCTGATTACCTGTTCCTTGAGACTGGATATCAAATGCAAAAGCTGTTGAAAGGAGAGACGGAATAACTCATGGGGATGTGAGAGTTCTGAGCTAAGATAGTTATGAACTTGTAACTACAGAAAACCCCCTGGGTGGGTTTTTGAAGGACCGACCCCTACCAGAGCCCTTGCTGGAGTTGGAAGGTGATCTCTGGTAACTTATTAGCATGCGTGTAGGTTCTTTTGTTGTTTTTAATGTGTTTCCTCTATCATGCCTTCACCTTAAGAATAAATGTGCTTGCTTAGAAAGGGCTGCACAGCCCTTATAACTGCAGGCAATCACATTGTTCATAGCCTTTGAAGAGAAAGCCAAGTGCAGACGCTGGCCTGTTAAGGCTGTCTGGCTTGCTGGGGATATCACAGTGTATGCAAGAAACTGTGCCCCTGGAAAAACCCTGGTCAGCGGGGTGAGAGACATGGGTCCCCCCCTAAGAGAGGGGACAACTCAGGAGTCTGGTGCCTAGAGTGGGTGCCCTCGAGGGATCACAGAGGGGAAATGCAGGTGTAGTTGTCCTAAACAGAGACAAGAGGTACTCCATTCTGCCCACTGGGTCCCAGCTATTCCCTATGCACCGATTCCCTCCACAATGCACTTCTCAGACTCTCCAGGATAATTCCAATCGAAGAAGTTCAGAGAACTCTGCATATGGCGGCAGTTCTAAGGCCAGTGTTGGCCCATGCTAACCTTGGAGCAGGGGTGGGCAAACTTTTTGGCCCGAGGGCCACATTGGGGTTGCAAAACTGTATGGAGGGCCAGGTAGGGAAGGCTGTGCCTCCCCAAACAGCCTGGCCCCTGCCCCCTATCCACCCCTCCCACTTCCCACCCCCTGACTGTCCCCCTCGGAACCGCTGACCCATCCAACATCCCTGCTCCTTGTCCCCTGACCGCCTCCTCCCGGGACCGCCCGCTCCTAACCACCCCCCGGGACCCCACCCTCATCCAACCCCCCCTGCTCCCTGACTGCCCTGCCCCCTGACAGGCCCCCGGGACTCTCATGCTTATCCAACCCCTCCCTCCCCCTGTTCCCCATCCTCTGACCGCCCCCACCCCAGAACCTGTGCCCTATCCAACCACCCCCTGTTCCCTGTCCCCTGACTGCCCCCGGTACTTCCTGCCCCTTATCCAACCCCCAGGCCCTAGGCCCCTTACCATGCCGCTCAGAGCAGCATGTCTGGCAGCCCTGTCGCCTGGCTGGAGCCAGACATGCTGCCGCACTGCCCTGCAGAAGCGCGCAACCCCGGCGCCCAGAGTGCTGCCCACACGGCAGCAGTAGAGGGGGGCAGCAGGGGAGGGGCCGGGGGTTAGTCTCCCCGGCCAGGAGCTGAGGGGCCAGGCATGATGGTCCCGCGGGCCGGATGTGGCCCGCAGGCCGTAGTTTGCCCACCTCTGCCTTGGAGGCACTGCATCCTGTATAGCAGGTTAGAAGGCATGTGGTCCCAGCCTCTTGGTTGGGGTGGCTTAGTGGGAGCAGTAGAAATCCTTCAAGCTCATGAACATTTGGGTGTGCATATCATTAAGCACTTCTCCTTGCACCACAGTGCTATTCACAAGTATTTATGCACGAAATGTAACTTGGAGCAGGGGTGGGCAAAGAGCAGATGCAGTTGTCTACACTTAACTGTATCACACAGTGAAAAGCTTTCAGCACCGAGACTTCTGTGTAGATTGCTGTATGCAAAACATTTCATCACATGTATGGTATCCAGCCCTCTCCCTTTCTGTGCTGCCACTGACTTCCTCAGATAATGTGTGATGCTGATTGTCTGCAGTTCCTACCGCAGACTGGGGCTAATGCCTGCCGGGGCCTGGGCAACTTCACAGGACTTGGAGAGGAAAAGTTGTGGTGAATTGTCCATCAGTGGCAATCTTTAAATCAAGCATGTTTTTTTTCTAACAGATCTGCTCTAGGAATTATTTTGGGGACGTTCTGTTTAATCTGATTTCCTGTATAGCACAGGCCAATCACAATGGGCCCTTCTATCAATAACTGACTTTAGGAACCTCTACAAATGAGGTACACTAGCTTTTCTGTACATATTAATGTCACTGTTGTGGGGTCTGTAATGTAGCTAGAAGCAAGTGATTTCCCCTTTGGAGAGCTGGGGAATACCCCCTTCCAATGCGATGACGCTCCCATTCCTTGCCTTCCTGGATAATTCCTAGACCACAAGGCCAGAAGGGACCACTGTGATCAGCTAGTCTGACCTTCTGATAGCACAGGCCAGAGAATGTCCCTGAAATAATTCCTGTTTGAAGTATAGAATTGTGATGCATACTCTGCCCCTTAAGGGTAGTACTACCTAGCGGTCAGCCCACCGTACAAGCTGGCATGGCTCTTTAAGAGTTCAAAGGTCCTATCATAGATACAAGGACCTGAGAGATCCTGAGAGAGGGGATGTGGTCCTGGGAGTAAGGAGTGTTCAGGAGGAAATCCTGATACTGATTCTTTAAGGATCTGGAGCCTTGCAGGGAGGGTGGGGCAAGCTCCCCCGTCCCCAACCAACTGGGGCTCAGCTAAGAAAAGGGAACCAGCATAAATGCGGCCTCCCTCCTCACACCAGAAGTAGGTGGCTCTGCTGCCGCCAGACCCTTTGACCTGAGGCCTAAGTGGGGCCAGCTCAGGGAGAAGCTAGCTAAGGTCCTACAGTGGGCTGAATTGCAACCCAGCTCCAAGAGGAGAGCTGGGGACTTCTGGTAAGGAGAGGGACAATGACTGTTTGAACTATCCAGCTCCTGGAGGAGGGCGGGGGCTCCTGCCAAAAGGAGAGACATAGGGTATGCCTACACTGCAATTAGAGTCCCGCAACTGGCCCGTGCCGGCTGACTCAGGCTCGCGGGGCTCGGGGTTCAGAGCTGTTTCATTTTGCAGTGTAGATGTTCTGGCAAGGTGGGAGGGTCCCAGAGCTTTGGCTGCGCCCCAAGCCCAAACATCTGCACTGCAATGAAAGCCCCTAGCCCAAATCAGCTGGCCCGGGCCAGCCGTGGGTGTCTAATTGCGGTGCAGCCACACCCAGAGAGACAGAGATAACCCTGGGGGCACTGGGGACAAACCGCCTTTTGTTCATTTGGGACTTTTTGTTACAGACTCTTCGGTAGGAAGTTTTATAATAAACCAGCCCCCAGAATGGTATCATTCAGTCATGTGTCAAGAGAGCCTAAAGTGGAGTTACTGGCTTTCTGAAAAGGGAAACTGAGGCAGGGAGTACCTGCAATGCCACACTAACTAAGCAGGTGGTGCTACAGGGCAGTCTCACCTACGACAAGCATACATTTTAGAAAAACATCCAATTTTGACCTAAAAATGGTCAGTGATGGAGATTCCACCACGATCCTTGGTAAACTGTTCCAGTGATTGATTACCCTCACTGTTTAAAATTTGCACATTACAGCCAGTCTGAATTTGTCTTTCTTCAAAATCCAATGGCTGCAAGGTGGTTATATCTTTGTCTGCTACACTGAAGAGCCCCTTTATCCCCCCCATTCCCCATGAGGCTCTTAACCTTGTTACTGGTCCAGCAGTGGGAAATTGCCGATCCTGAGCCTAAGGCCAGTGTAATATCTGGAGGATAGCAGGAGACAGTCTGGAGAATGAGGCTAGGTCCTGCAGAAATAATAGAACGTGCTACCACGTAGCTGAAGGCTACTGTAACTTTGGCTTTTGTGACTTCGGAGTGATTTACTTTGCAACCTTAATGTTCTCAAAATACTGCTTCTTGTGTAGAATTCTATAGTGTTGTGGGATTTTGCGGGGAGGGGAGAGTGGCAGGGGGCTTGGGTGTTTAAGATACCTTCACTATTTGCCTGCACAATCTGGCTAGGCCTAACCAAAACAACTAGAATACAGCCAGGGTTGTTTAACATAGCACAAAGATATTATGCACCATGTACATACCGCAGGCTCCCATCCATTACCAGTGAAAAGTTTATTTAAATAAATTTGATTTATCACTTTATTTTCCCCCAATTTCCATAACTGACAATCCTATGGAGGATTTTTGTTGTCTACGGAGCAGGGATAGACAGCCGAATTGCTTCAGGGCTCAGCAGTCAGCCACTTTCCCCCCCCCCACTGGCGCTGCCTTATGGACACTCCCAAAGCTGTAACAATACTAATTAGATTGTTAAATATTGAATCAGTTTCACTACAATATGTCATAAGGGATTTTTGATTGAAACTATTTATCTGTATAGTACAGCTGAACAAGTTCATTTACAACTTGTAATTTATTCGATAAATTTCACCTTTTTTCCAGGTAGGAATTGTCCAGGGACAGATTTGGAATAAGAAGTGATTGAAGAATTTCACAGTTATTTGCAATTTTTTCAGCAAATAGTTCTTGGTCTTCAGATTGATTGCATTATTTGCAATTGGAACATACACATAATTTGAAAGTCACACTGTAACTAAACAGTGCAAATTTCTAATAGCATACACAATTGTGATATCTGTAGTTCAAAATTTGCACTGGGTTGGTAAATTACACAACTCATCCAATCGGGGCACAGAACTAATATATCACATGATTTATGTAACTATCCGAACACTGCACCAAATCATTTTATAATTGAATATGCAATTCAGAATTTGCTTTTGGCAAATATTTGAGCCTTCAAACTAAACATTTGCTTTTCTTGAGCCGGCACACTAGCAAAGCTCAAGTACTTGGACACTTGCAGAAAACAAAAGCGCCAAAGCATGTGTGTTTGTGCTCATGCACACATAACTCACAATAGACATTTTTCAGTGTGTACATCTACTCTCAGTTCCATTGGATGAACTGCCAGACACAAATACCAGTAAAAATAAAAACGAATTGGTAAGACAACCGTCTTCTTTCTCCTGCTTTCCTATGTCTGACAGTCCTGCTGGGAGGTGCGTGTAACAACACTATCCAGGTAGGGCAAACATTTATATGTGTTTCGGAAACAAAAGTAAGTGAAGAGATCATTAGATTCCTGACTGCTGTCCCTATCTCCCAGCTGCTGCATCTGCAGAGAAAAGGGCATCTATCTTGTCATGCCAGTAAATGTGGCTGGACCAGGCCATCACCTTGGTGATCTGGATCCAGCAGCTGCAGAAGCAGCCAAAGCAGACACTGCAGCACTGGGGGGGAGGGGATAAAACAGGGTCCAGAGCCAGGGCCACCCCTCCCTACCAAGCTAGAAATGTGCAGGGGAGACACCCCGCCCCCGCAGCACTCTGGGGACACTAGAACAAGGTGGAGCCTCCCCTCCCCCTGCCATGTGACCTTAGGGAAAGTCCGCCGAGAAGATCCATTCTGGTCAGCAGAAGCAGCAAAAGCAGAGACCTCCAGAGACCTCCCTCTTCACAGTCTCTTCACTTCAGCTTCACCCCACATCCACTCCCCCTTTGCTCTCTTTTCACCTCCCCCATCTCTTCACTCTTCTTCCCACTTAGCTGATCCCCTCCTAACTAAACCCACCTAAAACTGCTTGCTGCCATCCCGTTGTTCGATCGGCTGGGATGTTCTCCCCCACCCCCACCCTGCGTTTGGCTGGTCTAATTAGATTGTCAGCTCTTGAGGGCAGAGACCCTCTACAGCTCCGTTTATGCACTGACCAGCACAATGGGGCCCCCTTCTTGGCTGGTACTTAGGCACTACCCTAATAATCAGGATGGAGAAGGAGCATGCAGTCTTTCCACACAGGATATTGCTATTGATACCAGGGTCTTGCCTTTTGAGCTTCTGAACTGTATGTTTTATCCACCTGCACAATGAAGATTACCCTGCCAGTCCTAAGAATTGCTGTACGTGCTTCTTTGTCATGGGGGTGTGGTAGTCCCATAAGGCCTGCACCTTGTCTATTAAGGGGAGTAGCTTTCCCCTACCCACGGTGTAGTCCACATATGTCACCTCCTGCTGTCCCAAGTGACACTTGGCCAAGTTCACGGTGAGGCCTGCATCTCCCAGGGCTCGTAGTATGCTGGCGAGGTGCTGGAGATGTTCCTCCCAGCTGCTGCTATAGACGACAATATCGTCGATGTACATGGAGGCGTACAAATTGTGGGGATTCAATATTTGGTTCATGAGCCACTGGAAAGTGGTGGTGGCCCCATGCAAACCAAAAGGCATCATGGTGCACTGGTAGAGGCCAAATGGTGTAGGAAAGGCCTTCTCTCTGGAGGCTGGTGTCAAAGGGATCTGCCAATATCCCTTAGTTAGATCTAAGCTGGAGATAAATTATGCATTGCCCAGCTGCTCAAGCAGTTTGTTCACCTGGGGCATGAGGTAGGCGTCAAACCGAGATACCATTCACCTTCCTGAAGTCAATGCAGAACCTGACTGGGTTCCTCAACCACTCCCAGGGCCAGCATCATCTCTAGTTCCTTCTGCATCCCCCGCCCTATCTTCTTGGGGAGCGGGCGGTGGTTCTCTCTCACTTTCTGGCTGGGGATGGTGTCAATGCGATGGCTCATCACATTCGTTTTCCCTGGCTGGGCAGACAAGACGGTGGGGAAGGAAGATACTAGCCGTTGTACCTGCTCCTGCTGTTCGATATCACGCTCCTGGCCGATTGCCACCGGCCCTGGCTCTGCGGGTTCGTCAGCCAGCAGCCCCAACTCGGGCTCTGGGTAGTACGGGGAGATCATCAGGCCCTCTCATTCCTTCCAGGCCTTGAAGAGGGTCACGTGGTAAACCCGTGCATCTCTCCGACACCCCTGTAGCCGTATTTCGTAGTCGACAGGGCCTACCCATCTGGTTACCTCGAAGGGGCCCTGCCACTTGGCCAGCAGCTTAGAGTCCTAGGAGGGTAATAACAACAGGACTTAGTCTCTGGGCTTGAAGGTCCTCATCTTTGTTCCCCTGTTGTACTGGTTCTCTTAAGCGCTTTGGGCCCGCAACAGGTTCTCCTGCGCCATGGTACACAGCTCCTGGAGCCCTTCCCGCAGCACGTACTGGACAGAACCCCTGATCTGGGTCTCCTGTTCTTCCCAAGTCTCTCTCAGGAGGTCCAGGATTCCCCAGGGCTGCCTCCCATAGAGGAGTTCAAATGGGGAGAACCCAGTGGATGCCTGTGGAACCTCTCATATGGCGAAGAGTAGTGTGGGCAGCAACTTATCCCAGTGCCAGGGATTGTCCTCCATGAAATTCCTCAGCATCAACTTCAGCGTCCCATTAAATTGCTCCACTAACCCATCCGTCTGTGGGTGGTAGATCGAGGATTTGAGAGCATAGCTCTGCCATCAGCCTGGATGTTACATTAGTTCCCTGGTCTGTTAGTATCTCTGGTGAAGATCTGCAGAAGTTTGTTAGCAATAGCGGGGTCAGTGGCGGCCAACAAAGGTACAGAACTCCGGGTACCATGTCACGTAGTCGACCACAATGAGGATATACTTGTGGCCCATGCTGCTGTTCTCCAGGGGCCCCACGAAGTACAGGCCAATATGCTCGAAGGGGATCCCAACCATGGGTAAGGGCACAAGGGGGGCCCTTAGTACCCCCTTTGGGCTGGCCACTGGACACTCGGGGCAAGAGGTGCAGTAGTCTTGCACTTCTTGGTGTATACCAAGCCAAAAGAATCTTTGGGCCACCCACTGCAGCGCTTTCTCCCTCCCCAGGTGCCCAGTCCAGGGTACCGAGTGGGCCAGGTGGAGCAAGACTCGCCGGAACCACCGTGGGGCCAGCAGTTAGAATCATAGAATCATAGAATATCAGGGTTGGAAGGGACCTCAGGAGGTCATCTAGTCCAACCTCCTGCTCAAAGCAGGACCAATTCCCAACTAAATCATCCCAGCCAGGGCTTTGTCAAGCCTGACCTTAAAAACCTCTAAGGAAGGAGATTCCACCACCTCCCTAGGTAACCCATTCCAGTGCTTCACCACCCTCCTAGTGAAAAAGTTTTTCCTAATATCCAACCTAAACCTCCCCCACTGCAACTTGAGACCATTACTCCTTGTTCTGTCATCTGCTACCACTGAGAACACTCTAGATCCATCCTCTTTGCAACCCCCTTTCAGGTAGTTGAAAGCAGCTATCAAATCACCCTTCATTCTTCTCTTCTGCAGACTAAACAATCCCAGTTCCCTCAACCTCTCCTCATAAGTCATGTGCTCCAGCCCCCTAATCATTTTTGTTGCCCTCCGCTGGACTCTTTCCAATTTTTCCACATCCTTCTTGTAGTGTGGGGCCCAAAACTGGACACAGTACTCCAGATGAGGCCTCACCAATGTCGAATAGAGGGGAATGATCACGTCCCTCGATCTGCAGGCAATGCCCCTACTTATACAGCCCAAAATGCTGTTAGCCTTTTTGGCAACAAGAGCACACTGTTGACTCATATCCAGCTTCTCGTCCACCGTAATCCTTAGGTCCTTTTCTGCAGAACTGCTTCCTAGCCATTCGGTCCCTAGTCTGTAGCAGTGCATGGAATTCTTCCGTCCTAAGTGCAGGACTCTGCACTTGTCCTTGTTGAACCTCATCAGGTTTCTTTTGGCCCAATCCTCTAATTTATCTAGGTCCCTCTGTATCCTATCCCTACCCTCCAGCGTATCTAACCACTCCTCCCAGTTTAGTGTCATCTGCAAACTTGCTGAGAGTGCAGTCCACGCCATACTCCAGATCATTAATGAAGATATTGAACAAAACTGGCCTCAGGACCGACCTTTGGGGCACTCCGCTTGAAACCGGCTGCCAACTAGACATGGAGCCGTTGATCACTACCCATTGAGCCCGATGATCTAGCCAGCTTTCTATCCACCTTATAGTCCATTCATCTAACCCATACTTCTTTAACTTGGTGGCAAGAATACTGTGGGAGACCGTATCAAAAGCTTTGCTAAAGTCAAGGAATAACACATCCACTGCTTTCCCCTCATCCATAGAGTCAGTTATCTCCTCATAGAAGGCAATTAGGTTAGTCAGGCATGACTTGCCCTTGGTAAATCCATGCTGACTGTTCCTGATCACTTTCCTCTCCTCTAAGTGCTTCAGAATTGATTGATTAGCGCAGGTCTTCCTTTGTCTGCAGGTCCTGGACCAACCGGTAGAGAAGATCATTGCAGATCTCAAACCAAGGTCCTTGGGGAAGGTGCTGAGGTTGATCCTCCTTCCGGGTGGGACCCGCCGCCTGCTGCCAGGCCCGGCTGATGGTTGGGTCTCCCCTTTGCTCTTCTAGGAAGTTCCAGTCAATGTCCAGCCATCCTTGCATCAGAGCTTCAACAAGGGGGCGGCCTGCCTCTGGTGTCCCAGGATTTCCCGAGGTTCCTTCTGTGGGGTTGTCTGGCCTTGGAAGGACCAGCAACCCTCTCCTCACAGGGTGTGCCTCCCTAGCTCCTGAGGGGTGTGCGCGCCACTTCTGAAGGAGACCAGCAAAACCCTGCCAGTTGCGCCCCAAGATCACCAGGTAGGCTAGCTTTGGGCCACCCAAACTAGGCACAGTCCTTCCTGATGGGCAGTCTCGAGTCACACTCAGATGGTTGGGTACAGTTTCACGTTCCCATGAATGCATTGCAGATGTATGGGTGCCCCGGCCAGGCCGGTGGTCTCAACCAGGCCGGCACATATGATTGTTTGGCTGCATCCTGAGTCCGCCAGGCCCATTGTTGGCATCCCATCCGCTCGAACAGGAACCAAGATCTTTCCAGGCGTGGTGACCGGCCACCCAAACCTGCCCGTAATTGCAGTGCATGTAAGGGCATTCTCTCTGGAAATGCCCTTCCTGTCCACACTCATAACATCGGTCACAATTTCCCCCTTGTGAGTGGGGTGGCCTGGGGTGAGTCATCTTTGCCCCGGGTAGAGGTTGCCCCGATTGGGTCCTTTGCACTGGGCCCTATTGTGGGTGCCGGCAGCCTGGCACAGAGGCGGGGGTTCCCCCCTTTGGTCTTGCAAGGCCACTGACCTGGCCGTCAGTCTCGATCTCCAGGGGTCACCGATTTATGGCCCGATCGCTCCGCTCCCTCAGCAGCCATGTAGTCCTCTGTCAGGGAGACCGCTTCGGCGAGGGTTGCCGGGCAATGCCATTGCACCCACTCCTTCCCCCCAAGCAGGCAGGATCTGAGTGAATTGTTCCAGGGCCACAGCTTTGGCCACTTGGACCCCAGTCCGATGTTCCGGTTCCAGCCACCACCAAAACTAATCCTGGATTCACTGTGCCACAGCTCTGGGTCTGGCCCTGGCGGGTACCACTCACGGTGGAGTCGCTGTCGGTATGTTTCGGGGTTGATGCCCATTTGGTCCAGGATGGCTGCCTTTACTTTAGAATATTCTCACGCCCCGTGGGGGTCAAGGTTCCGGTATGCCGTCTGCGCCGGGTCAATTAAGTAAGGGGCTAGGAGTGTGGCCCATTATTCGGGTGGCCACTGGGCAGCAGTGGCAACCCGCTCAAATGTCACGAGGAACGCCTCCGGGTCATCACTGGGTCCCATCTTTGTCCGGCGTACCAGATACCCGCCAGGCCACCCCAAGCCTCGGACCCGGCCAGAGTAGGGGAAGGGTCTTTAGGGGGTCGCAGAGCCTGTTGCTGCTGGCTCTCTAGCAGCCATTTCATAAGCTTTTTGGTCTCCATCTAGCAGGTCCCGACCGATGCCCACCTTCTCCACCAGTTGTCGCAGGGCTAGTACACCTTGTCACCCTGTGAGGACAGGGGAGAGGTACATCACAGCCCCGCGATCGAGTCTGAAGGGCTGCCCCATGTCTTGGGGCTGCGTGGCTTTGAGGTCTTAGTCCTTAATATGACTCTTGTTCTCAGGGCAGTGCAGCCTAGCAGCCAAAGTCCATAATACTGGTGAGTGGGGCCACCATCCCAGGGTGGGTAGTGGCCAGGAAGGGGGGAACCGGGCCACCTTCTCCACCGGGCCCCAACCCAGGGCCCTATTAGTGGTGGGGTTGCCCACCAGCTTGGTGGGGCTCCTACCAAAACATGCTGAACCGTGGTCCGGTTCTGTAACCGTTTCCCCGCAAAGCTTCCCTGGGTTACTTCCTACCCAAGTCTCTGGGGTTCTCCACTCTGTGACATCCCGAGCCAGTGCATTGGGGCCCATCTCCAACTGGCTGGCCTCCACATCTTGGAGGGCAGACAGTCCTCCCTCAGGAACTAGCAACACACCTCCTTCTCCACCGGCGGTCAGCCCAGATGGAGCTGCTCTGCTGCCTTTTATATCCTAGCTCCAACTGGAGCATGTCAAGCAGAGCTGGGGGGAGAGGTGAACGTGGCCTCCTCGGCTAAGAGAGAAGAGTTAACCCCTGCTGTACCAATTCGGGGCTGATACACCCCGTCACACTTCCCAACCAATCACGCAGCCTGCAGTCCTAAATCTAGCTTCCAGCTCAGAAACTTGTGGCAAGTTCAGTAACTGCTCCCTGTGAAGATGATATGAAACAAGTCCTTGTTTACCAACACCTAGTACAGTGGGTAAGGCCTGGGTAAAGCCATCACATGCACTGGAGGCAGTTTGGAACCCATCAGGCCATCCAGAAAGCACTTTAAGATGTAATTAATCTGTAGTGAGCCGAGATGTACTTGTCTTGCTAGACCCCAGAGTTTGCAACCAAGCTTTGCTCTAGAACAGACTCTCTGATGAATGCTCATCTCAATCCCGGGAGGATAGCAATCACCTGTGCTGAAAATTCCTTCTACTAAGAGTATCCTGCCCTCAGCTTCCAGGCAGCACCACACAGTTTTTCTGTCCCAGGTATGACACTGGGCTGTGAGAGCAGGAGGTCTGAACTATGCGCTAGGATCACTGCTCGACATACAACAGTGACAGAAGGGCCAAGAAACATTCATAGACTCCAAGGCCAGAAGGGACCATTGTGATCATCTCATCTGGCCTCCTGTACAGCACAGACCAGAGAGTTGCCCCACAATGATTCCTAGAGCAGAGCTTTTAGAAAAACATCCGTCTTGATTTAAACACGGTCAGTGACGGAGAATCCACCATGACCTTGGGTAAATTGTTCGAATGGTTCTGGGGTTGCTTGCTCACTTTATTCCCAGGAGCCTGTACACTGAGACGGGGATGATTTCTAACTCCAGGCACTATGTGGGCCACTGGGAAGAATAGCTATTGCAACCAGCCATTGCGAAACAAGACTGCCATGATGAAACGTCTTGGACACAAGGACTGTGACAACGCAACACACCGCTCCTGACCACCCAGGTCACTCTCCCTCCCTCCTTCCTGCACTAGATCCACGACTCAAGAGGCCATGGAGTTTGCAACCAGAGAATACCATCAGCCATAAAGGGCTCTCTAATTTAGATTTTGCCAAAACTTCCCTGCCATGCTGCTAACGTCCCTGTGTGGCAGCCATGCCTCCAAACTCCAAAGCCAAGGCAGAGAGAGTTATTTAACTGAGCTGGTTTCATTTTAAACTGATGAAAATTAACCCCAAATCTGTGATATTTCACACATATTGTCACTGTTTAAAAACAACCTCACAGATTATTTTTGTTTAAAAAACTCGCCTCCTCCTAGGCTGAGCCTCTGTGCCAAGATTCATCCCCAGCAAATACTGATGGACCCATTCTAATGACATGGAAGTGTGGTTTGTAATGTAAGTGCTATCCCCATCCCCAGACATGCATGCATGGCCTTCCTAGACCAGGCGCACTGAGCTAAGTATCTCGGTCAGAGATGTTTAGCAACTATCTCCTCAGTTCTGAATCACTGGGGAGTGAAACGCCCAACGAGAACCAGTGTGGGTAGAAAAAAAATTCCAAAGGACATCAACAGCTGCAGGTTGGCAACAGTGCAGTGGACAGGTAAGCCAGATCCTCATGGGAATTCCTTTCGAGCCTGATCGCAAGACACACCGTGCCCACTGGCAACAGGGAAGCCCAGGTGGGCTATAAGGCCCTTGCACCAGAGCCATCTCAAAACTCCAAGAAATGCAGGTATTTATAGTATGACCTCCCATCCTCACTGCCCCTCAGCTAAACCGATTAATTAAATTAATACAAAGACTGTCTTGTTGGGCGCTTCAGCCTCACTGACTTTTTTCTAAGCCAGCCCGGCAAACAGGAAACAAAGGGTTTAATTCTGTCTGGTTTCATGAAGGGTCCTGTATGTCACGGCCAGGCGCTGGAGCGTGGCCAGCTCCTTGGGCTGGCACGCCCTCTCCCCCACACGGGGGTCATGCACACATACCATCAGCAAGAGCGGGCAGCATGTGATGCAGCTCAGGATCCCAGCACAGCAGGGAACTGGCAGAGCCAAGGAAAGGATATCAGATGCCTTTCAAACACAAACAAACAAACAGACCCTTGGGGATGGGGAGAATGAAAAGCCGGCCCTATTAACTGGTGCGTGGAGAGAGAACACAAAGCAAGATCCGAACGCTCTGCTGCTCGCATGGTCACCCAAAGTCTTGCCTTTAGAGCCACATTTTACAAAATGAAGCATGCAAATCCCCTTCCAGGTTACAAATACCCTTAGATTAGTCAGCTGGAATTTTCAAATCTCATTTGTTTTTCGCTATTTACACGCCGGGGCCTTGATCCAATGCCCAGGGACAAGACTGCAACTGATTTCAATGGGCTGCGGATCAGGTCCTGTATTTCTCTCAGCTTAGAAAGTGAAAACAGATGTCAGTTTCTCTTCTGGTGCAGGTCTAGGTTCTCAAGAATTAGCTGCAACAAGGTGCAAATCCTACAGGGGACGCTGATTCATTTTAAGAAATGTTTCCTTTGGAATTAAAAATCAAGGGACATTTCTGTTGGTTTAGTCAGAAGTGGGCTCGCACCTCCTATGGTGAGACTGCCTTAGAAAGGCTGGGGAAATGTACATTAATACAATAAATACAGCCAGTGGGAGAGAGTTTTCAAAGGGCCTATGGGACTTTCCCAGTGATTTTCAATGGACCTTGTGCTCTATCCCAATGATTGTCAGTGAGATTTATGCTCCCTCATCCCTTTGGCACTTATGAAAATTTCTTCCCAAATATACATCCAGAATCTAACGGTTGCCACAGCATTTACTCACATGAGTAATCCTATGGACTTCCAGGGGGCTTCTCAAATGAGTAAAAGCTGCAGGACTGGATCCTAAATTTGGGGGCAAATTTGACCAGCGTCCTTTTAAAGAATTATTAACAATTTAAACAGAGTTCGCAAATTTATTTTAGCAGTTTGAGGCACAACTTGCAAAAACTCATCCTTACTCCCGCACTTCCTCGTCTGCTTTTAGGGACATGTTCATTGATGCAAACTGTAGGGAAGGTGGAGAGGAACAAAATCAATGGGGAATCAACGCCCAGGGCATTTGGGAATCCTACATACCAAAATGTTTTCCTCCCTCCTAAAAGCAGTTGCCAGCATGAACGAGGACTGAAAATTCCCTGCTAAATAACAAGAACGGAGGAATAACCCAGCTAGCTGCATGAGGGCTTGGCTGGAGCCTACAGCACAGAAGGGGGTAAAACTGAGAGGCTGCATTATCAAGCCACTGTGGCAGCAGCCAGGGATACATCAATCTCCAACACAATAAACTGGAAAATACTCTCAAGCAAAGAATTATCAGTATGTGCAAAGTTGCTGTTGTATGCGGCTAGGAGGGGAAACAGCAACCTAGCAGTTCTTCTAATGCTTTCCTAGAACCTTGTCAGCCACTGCTTGTGCAATGAATTCCTGTGTTGCTAAGGCTTTTGCAGCAAAAGGAAAAAGGAGAAAAAAATATGAAAACAAGACAACTGAGCATCCCACACGGCAGGTGCCACTTCTCAGCAACACTCCGAGTGAATTTTATTTTCACCTCTGAAAATCAAGGGCTGACAGCTTTGAAAAGCTGGGCGTCTCTTTCTTCTCACAAACTCACACCAGCGAGCATCTCTGCACTCCTGACCCCAAAGAGATACACCAAATCCTGGCAATGGATTTAAGCTTAAAATGAAAGGCCCCTGAGCTGCAGGAGGCAGCATGTGGAGAGTATTAATCTCCAATCCATTTCAGTAATAGACTTGCCCTCCAAAGAGATATGGCGTGTGCCAAATTTTGTAACAATACAACTGACTTTGCAACAGAAACTCCCCCTTGAGCTGAGCCTTCCAAACTCATTCCACAAAGGGACCTCCACTTGACAAGTGAAAGAGATTGTAGACCAGAGATTATGCACTAAACCCCTCTAAGGGTACAATTAATTCTGAGAGAAAAAGCTTCTGTAATTCACACAGAGATAACAGCAGATTTCCCCAGTAATATCAGTCTGAAAATTCTGTCACTGTATAACAAAATCCAAACATAAATTGTTACAGGGAAACAATAAGATGACCTACCTTGAGATGACCTTGGCTACCTTCCAGGTGTTCTAACAGCTAGGCTACTAAATCAGAGTGTTCATTGGACTACCCCCTAGTGAAATAGCTTTCCTTGGTGCTTTTAGCATACGCATTCCCACAGGGCTCTCCATCCAAGCACTGGGATATTAGACTTCTAAAACCAAAGGAAGGGAAATCTGTGCCTTGAATGCTTCCTGTCCAGAAATATGTGAACGGAGAGGAATGATTTACCATGGCAGAAAGGGAGATTGCTCAGGGTAACAGGATGGCACTAAGAACAGAAAATATGTTAAATACAAGGAAATATTTCCTAATGGTTAGATCTATTAGACTGGGGAGTTAACTCTGAAGGGAAGTGAGAGAAGCCCCACTACTTAAGAAATTGAAAACCAGACTAGAACATACATGGCAAGGAAAGATTAGGCATGGTCCTTGCACCCAGCCTTGCCCTGGTCCTCTCAGGGGATGGTAATCGGACTTTTCATGGCTATTATGGAGGATTCTATGACTTAGTTAATATTCCACACTCTTCCTGAAATCTGCCAGAAAACTAAAGGAATGTAAGCAGAAGTATTCCACTGGGGACTCAATTCTGGTCTTAGTCACATCGCTGTAAAGCAAGAACAACTCCACTGGAGTGACACAGCTGCAACCTGGAATGAGTGGGGCCCAGAAGGCAGTATGGGGAGGCCCACACTTGGATTGGGCAATAATCACTAATAGACATTTTACTGGGTAATTAAGATAATTACAGATATGAGGTTAACCTTTATTCACTGACAGATCTGAGAACTGCTCCTCAGTCCTTCCCAGAAGGTAAGAATCAAAAGTAACTGCTGGCAGCAAGCAAGCAGGAATTCTCACGCCATAGCCGGAGAGGGAAATGCAGAATGAAAGGAAGACCATTCAAATCTCCAATGTACACCATGCCTGGCGTTCTTACAGCATCAGAAGCACTTCAGTCTTTGTCACCACAGTGGAATGAAAGATTTGACCGGTCCAGCTGAGGACAGAAAGATTAGCTATTTCCTCCCCCAGTCAAACACTAACTAATAATAATAACAGCCACAAGTGGGAAGTTATTCACTCCCCCAGTCACCATCAAAAGGGAGCAGCAGGGTGAAGGCAATGCTAGCAGGGGGAATCCTTTCCTCTCTTGGAAAAAGGATAAAGAAGTCTGTCATAACTATAAAGGGAAGGGTAATAGCTGTCCTGTGTACAGTACTATAAATCCCTCCTCGCCAGAGACTCCAAAATCCTTTTCCCTGTAAAGGGTTAAGAAGCTCAGGTAACCTGGCTGGCATCTGACCTAAAGGACCAATAAGGGGACAAGATACTTTCAAATCTTGGGGGGGGAAGGCTGTTGTTTCTGTTCTTTGTTTGGGAGTGTGTTCGTTCTCGGGACTGAAAGGGACCAGACATCAATCCAGGTTCTCCACATCTTTCTAAACAAGTCTCTCCTATTTCAAACTTGTAAGTAAATAGCCAGGCAAGGTGTGTTAGTTTTCCTTTGTTTTTCTCAACTTGTAAATGTACCTTTTACTAGAGTGTTTATCTTTGTTTGCTGTACTTTGAACCTGAGACTAGAGGGGAGTCCTCTGAGCTCTTTAAGTTTGATTACCCTGTAAGGTTAATTTCCATACTGATTTTACAGAGATGATTTTTACCTTTTTCTTTAATTAAAAGCCTTCTTTTTAAGAACCTGATTGATTTTTCCTTGTTTTAAGATCCAAGGGTTTTGGATCCTGATTTACCAGGAGTTGGTGGGAGGAAGGAGGGGAATGGTTAATTTCTCCTTGTTTTAAGATCCAAGGGGTTTGGATTTGTTTTCACCAGGGATTTGGTGAAGGTTTTTCAAGGTTTCCCAGGAATGGAATCCATTGAAATGGTGGCAGCCGAACCAGAGCTAAGCTGGTAGTTAAGCTTAGAAGTTTTTCATGCAGGCCCCTACATTTGTACCCTAAAGTTCAAAGTGGGGATCCAGCCTTGACAAAGTCCTATCCCTTTCCTTAATGTTATTTACGTAACAGCACAAATAAAGATGTTTGATGGCACGTCACCCTCCACAGGCTCCTAGTCCTGTTATTATCCAGCATATTTAAAAGTCAACCGAGCTATTCAAATACTAGGAAAAATTACGGCATTAGGGCCTTCTAAGGAGCAGAGATCTAATGCCATCATTCACGTTTGACGCAGAGTGACGCTAAATAAATGCACAATTTCTAGAGTAAATTTTTGACAGATTAATTCAATTAAGATTACACCTGCCAATTTGTCTCCTATTCCTGGTTATTTTACCCTTCCTGTTATGTAACCACAGCTCATATTCTTACAGGAAAATAACCCAGCACTACTGTTCATTAAGTTTGTTCTTTGCTGTCAATCTGACAAAGCACTCCAATGTACAGCACATTTTCTTAGGGCCAAATAAGCTTCTGAATTCATATTCTGTGCTAAATATTTGCCAGAAGTACCATTTTCATCTAGTGCACAACTTCAAATGCATTTTGAATGCTATTTTTAATGTTTAAATGCACTCCCAAACCAACAGAATGCTTCCGTGCCGTGCATAAACAGGGCCCGCAAACTGCTCAGCTGATAAAATGTTCCACTTAATTTTTTATGTTGCTAAATTAATTGCTGTAGTTAGATATGTTGGATCTGTCACTAAAATATAAGGAAACCAATTGCTGCACAAATGCATTTCCGGGCACTCTGCACAAAGGGGAGCTCGCTGGGACTGAGATTCATATATTTTAAAGAAAAAGAAAGTTAATGTATTTAAAATCCAGACCTGATGTTTCTTTGTCTGAAGCAGGCGACTCAGTGGGAACAAAGAGAAAAACACCTATAGAAATCTCCCTTCAGTGCTCTCCAAAAAGCAGAGAGCCCTTGTTTAGACTGGGTTTTAAGATATGATGTTAGCAGGTGTTAGCTAACCAAGTAGCTAAAAGTCTACTCTGGACCAGCCATCCTGCCTGGCCAAGTTAAACCCTAGCCTACCCCCAGCTAATATGCTACCATTAAACCCTTCAGTTCTAGTCTAGACGAGGCCAGAAGGGCTACACAGCTCTGGATCTGCAACTGACTCTCTCACAGATGGGATCAGGAAGTAAATAATAATAAACCAGAAAGGCAAACACTGACCCATGCTAACCCAGAAACAGTAAAAACTACCGGCCTCCTGCTTGCCATGACCCACTCAGGGTGCCATTTCAGATTGTTTTGGGGGGGTGGGGGTGAGGGCTTTAACTGTGATTCCAGGGGCTATTTAAGCACCTGAAAACTATAGGTTTTTTTGCAAATAATAATTTAGAAAGTAGCTGTCAGGAACACTATCTTATTCCTCTATAAAGAAAGAAAAAAAATGCAAACACCAATTAAAGCCATATTTTAAGTTTATATGTAAATTTAGAACAATCAGGAGATAATACAGCAAGATAATCCCAAACCTTGAGGTATTCGTTCTGGAGCCTTACCACGGATATCAGAAACACACGTTCGATACTTTTCACACTATTTTTAGTAGAGATAAATAAAAATAAATAAAATGTGCTTAGAATCTCCTTACTTTCTCCAACAGACACACTCCATGTTACTGCCATTATCTCCTCTATTTTAGTCAATTGTTTTTCACTCCACTAAAAACATATTTATTTAATTTTAACATATGTGATTAAGGTTTTTCTTCTCTTTTATTAAGAAAGGGAATTTATTTTTCTAATTATTTGGGCATTTATGTTTACGGATCACAATCATGTACATGACTCACTAACACTTGTCTCCATCATTACTGTTAGTATCAGACTTGGAACCGCATTTATTTTCACACAAATTTTAAGTTATTTTACAGATCTAGCTAAACACACAATTTGAAAATAAGCGACCTTTATCTGCCCAGTGTCTAAAGTTCTGTGTTTAGCTAATGTTTGTTTTTTGAAACTGGCACTGCTAAGGTGAGTACAAGCTAAATTTACATTCTAGAAGGATGCTATTATTGGATTGTACCACTTTCAATAACGAATGACAAAGCACAATATGGTAATAAAAGTAATAACGATGGTTACTCCAGCCAGGACAGTTAGGCGTTACATCAGACCCCACAACTGAAGGAAGGGCAGAGAGCCCAGAAAACAAGCCCCATAGGACAAAACATAAAGACCCACGAATGTGGGGCAGGTAAAGATTTAAAATGAGCGAGCAGAGGGGATACAGAGGAATGCCAAGGGCAGCGCCTGTCCACCACTCCACAAAGGAGTCCGAGGCTTAACTGGACGCTGCCCAGAGAGCTCTGCTAGAGGCGTGAGACAATGAGGGAATGGAAGTGGGTCCCATAGCTGCAGAGCTCCTACTCCTCCCAGACTGAGGGACAGCCATCACGGCCAGCACCAGGAAGAGGTCGGTGAGCAAAACCTGTGACTTGGGGGAGTCACGGACAGGGAGCATGTGAGGTGGAGGATGGGAGAAGTGCAGCCAGAACCTCAGCAGGAGGATCTGGAGGAGCCAGAAAAGGGGCGGCAACCTGGCGTGCTGCCAGTTGGTGTGCCAGGGTCTCCCTCTCGACACCGAGGAGCAGGGTCAGGGTGGCTGTAAACTGCCAGCCACCTACTCATGCCTATGGCTCCATGCAGGTAGAGAGCAGCCAATGGGAGCCATTGGCAGTGCAAAACAGTCACAGGAGTTACTGGTCCTTGAGCATGATCTACTGGCTCCTGATCTATTACCTACTTACGGACACCCCTCTTGTACACAAAGTCACAGAGTTCAAGTCCAGAAGCATGGGCGGCAGGTGAAGCTCCCCCTAGGGGCGACTAGCTCCCTGTCCATCTCTTCCACCCACGGCCCCACCTCTTCCATCCATGGCCCCGCCCACATTTCATCCCTGTGCTGTACCAGGCCCCACCCAATCCCCATGAGACCCCCCCCACTGCCTGCTGCGTCCCTCCCCACTGCTTGCTGCGTCCCTCCTCTCCTCCACACACCCCCACAAGGCCCCCACCGCCCACTGTTTGCTGCATCCCTCCTCTCCTCCACCCCCTTCTCCCATGAGGCCCCCACCGCCCGCAGGGACGCAGCGAGCAGGGGGTCCATGCAGGGGAGGAGGGTGGAAGAGAGAAGGGGCGCAGCAAGCAGTGGGGACTACCGGAGAGGGGAGGTGGAGTGGAGAAGAGGAGGGACTCACCAGGCAGTGGTAGGCAGTGGGAGCCTTGGGGAAGGGGCAGAGCAGGGACGAGAAGAGGTGGAGCGCAGGCAGGGCCACTACAACCCAGGCGTCCAGCGATGGGTTGGTGGCAGCTGCACCAGGGAGGCTTAGCCTCCCCTCGTTCATTATACCCACCACCTATGGCCAGAAGGGACCACCAGATCATCCAGTCTGACCTCCTGTCCTATCACCAGCACCATCCAGCCCCCACATATAAAACTCAACAACCAACATGAGACTAAAGTATCACATCCCACAGGAGAGTGGACTGTTCTGTGCCACAGGCAGAGAATTGGAGGGACCGAGGGGCATCAGTGCCCGAGGCCCTACAATGGCAGGGAAATGATCAAGTAAGATACACCCAGACAACCCTGGCCAGTGTCCTGTACCCAAACACTGCAGAGGAAGGTGAAAACCCCCAAGATCACTGACCCAGGGGAAGATTCCTTCCCGACCCCACATGTGGTGATCAGTTAGACTCTGAGCATGTGAGCGAGAACCAGCCAGCCAAGCACCCAAGAGAGAATCCTCAGTCCCACCTCGGAGCCCTGGCCCACCCCGCCCAGTGTCTCATCTCCAGCCATGACCTGGTGCTTCAGAGGAAGATTAAAATACACACATATGCATACACACACACTTGGAGAGGGGGAATCCCTTCCTGACTCCTGCAGATGGCCAGCTGAAACCCTGAAGCATGAGCTTGTAGTATCATAAGACATATACTGGAAGTGAGCCCCATGGCTGCTGAGTGTTGACCCCTACAATCATAAGCAACCCTGTCATACTATCACACTCATACATTTGTCCAGCCTTCTCTTAATTAGTTTTAAGTTGGTTGTCCCCACAAGTCTTATACAGAGGCTGTCCCGGAACCTCACCCCGTCTAATGATTAGAAATCTTCCAGTTTCCAGCCTGAACTTGTTCATGGCCAGTTTATATCCATTTGTTCCTGTGTCAACATTGTTCTTTAACTTAACTAGCTCTTCACCCTCCCTGGTATCAACCCCCCAATGTATTTACAGAGAGCAATCATATACCCTCTCAGCCTTCTTTTTGCGAGAAGCCAAGCTCTTCTAGTCTCCTCTCATAAGACAGGCCCTCCATTTCCCCCATCATCCTAGTAGCTCTTCTCTGCACCTGTTTCAGTTTGAATTCACCTTCTTGAACATGAGTGACCAGAACTGTGCACGCTGCTCCAAATGAGCACGCCTGTAATGCCAGCTCTGCTCCCTCTGCACTCTCCTCACCCTCCGTCTGCCTGATCTCTATGCCCAGACCATGGGGACCCTGGAGCTGTGAAGAGCGATCTAGAAGAGACAAGGCCCAGTGCTGTAAAGGCAACTGAATGCTCTTCCACATGGGAAGGGGAGAGAGCCATAGACAGAGGGCCTTCCACGCAGGCATCTCCAGAAATGATCTGGGCCATTTTTTATTACAGGCTGACCTAGGGGCTAATGCTGAGTGAGACGTGGAAGAACTAGGGTATGGACCTGCCCAGGAACTCAGCAGCTGGACCTGATTTTAAAGCCTCTCAGACACGGTGGGTTCCAAGATTCAACTCCAATGTGAATGGTTCTGCCTTTGCATTTCACTCAGGAGAGACTTTGGGCAAGAACAGAGAAGGGGTAGACAGAAAACGGGGTGAAAACTGAGCTGAGAGGAGGAGAGAGAAAATTCTAGTGAAAGAACAAGGCACGAGACCCTCTCCAGGACAGCCATTTCCACTAGCCTATAGCAGCAGGGGGCTGTTCATCCCCCCCAAAAAAACCCATCCCAGGCTGCCCTTTGGCTAAAACGCTCATTGTGCCACCCTCTGGGAACCAAAAACCAAAGTCTGCTTTAAAAGGAAAGATCACAGACTGGCACTAACAACCTGAACACTGCAAACCCCTGACATCTCAGCACACCTCAAACATCGCCTGCACACCGAAAGCAGACAGATACACACACGCCCCTCGAACAATCCTTGCGTGGCCACTGTAAGGCAACATTCAGATGGAAAAAATGTACACCTTGAAACAGGACAAATATAAACGTTGCCACAGAAAGATGCAAAATGACGTCAGTCTTGTATGTCACAGGAATTCGGACACTTTCTGTCATTTGCATAGGCTGAGGGGCTTGCACTCCCTTTCAGAGAGCTTTAAAAATGTCTAAAACCATTTACATGCCCCATCCTGGTGGGAATTTGCTGGGGGATAAAGAGCTTGTAATCGCTATTCTAAAATTAGCCGTATAAGCTTGGAGGAGAGTTTAAAAAACATTTTAAGGGTTTTCTAAAGCTATAAAATGCCTTCCGACAAACCTAAAAATGATATATCTAAAAAGACTAGTCTTGCTTCCAACAGATAGCAGCCGTAAAGCAATACACTGCTGATCAGATAATGCAAGGTTCTTGTAGATAATGCTGTTGAAATGAAACATATTTTTGAAGGGATTAAGGGAATTATTTTGAAAAGTTTTGACTTGCTGCTTGATTCCTGGTGCTATTTTGTCAAGAAGCACAATTGTAACAATGAGAATGACTTTCACAATCAGGTGCCTGCAAGGAGCTACAAACTTCATTTCAGGCACATGCTCTCCACAGAGTCTCACGCCCAAACTCCCCTCCGGACCACACAGACCTTGCTTTTGCTTATTTTATTGTTGCACATTACTCTGTTTATATCAGAAATCTAGAATCATGAAACTGGGGTACAAGAAAATGTTTTTTATGCTACAGAATTGGAAACCCGGAAAACCTGGCCAAATTCCCGTTTACGCTCTGTCTGGCCACACTTAACGCTGCAAGTTGGGCACGGTGTTGTCTACTGACCATCCTGAACTGTTGCGCTGTGTGGCTGTGCATTTCCAGGGCTGGATCCTCCAAGCACTAGCGCTTAACGAACTGGAGCTGGAGGTGTAATTCCCAGTTTGGATAAACATCTCTGCGGTAGCTCTGATCAAGCCAGTGCACTTAAAAATTGCAGCACAGCTTGGCTGGTTGGGCGATGTGACGAGCTAGCCCCGAAGTGCACAGGTAGGGTTTCAGACAGCAATGTACTTGAAGCAGAGCTCCATCTCCAGTGTAGACAATCCCCTCGGACCCACATTAGGTAGGAAGCGTTTGCGGGGGCAGATTTTTAAACTATAAAAGTATAGTTTATAAACTATAAAACCAGAGTTAGCGATAGAAGAAGCGATGCCAGTGTTTGTCTGTAGCTCCCAACCATCCATAATTTGAAGCCACTTGGGAGTGTTCTGGGGGTAAGGTCTCCAGATTCAACCCCAGAGTTGGATCATTCAGGCAGTAAAGTCTGTAAAGCCTTTGGAATCCATCTTAAAGATATATACACAGACGTTCATTCTCCCTGGGTCTAATGACACTCTTGTGTCCTTCCCCTCAGGTCTGGGCCTCGGCAGGTTGAGAGTACTGGTCCCTAATGGGGCGGGGGGGCGCAGTGCTAGCTCATTCTTCCCATTGCCACTGTTTTTAATTGCTTGTGGCCAGGGCTGTCGATTAATCGCAGTTAACTCACGTGCTAACTCAAAAAAATTAATCATGATTAATCACAGTTTTAATCGCACCATTAAACAATAGAATACCAACTGAAATTATTAAATATTTTGGACGTTTTTCTACATTTTCAAATAGATTGACTTCAATTACAACACAGAATACACAGTGTACAATGCTCACTTTATATTATTATTTTTATTAAAAATATTTGCACTGTAAAAATGATAAAAGAAATAGAATTTTCAATTTACTTCATACAAGTACCGTAGTGCAAACTTTTTTTTTTGTAAAAGTGCAACTTACAAATGTAGATTTTTTTTGTTACAGCACTGCTTTCAAAAACAAAACAATGTAAAACTTTAGAGCCTCAGTCCCACTTCTTGTTCAGCCAATCGCTAAGACAAACAAGTTCATTTACATTTACGGGAGATAATGCTACTGGCTTCTTATTTACAATGTCACCTGAAATTAAGAACAGGCATTCACATGGCACTTCTGTAGCCGGCATTGCAAGGTATTTACGTGACAGATATAATGCATTAATTAAATTTGTGACTGAACTCCTTGGGGGAGAATAATACGTCTCCTGCTCTGTTTTACCTGCATTCTGCCAAGTATTTCATATTATAGCAGTCTCTGATGATGGCCTAGCACATGTTGTTCGTTTTAAGAACATTTTCACTGCAGATGTGACAAAACTCAAAGAAGGTACCAATGTGAGATTTCTAAAGATAGCTACAGCACTCGACCCAAGGTTTAAGAATCTGAAGTGCCTTCCAAAATCTGAGAGGGACGAGGTGTGGAGCGTGCTTTCAGAAGTCTTAAAAGAGCAACACTCTGAAGCAGAAACTACAGAACCCAAACCACCAGAAAAGAAAATCAACCTTCTGCTGGTGGCATCTGACTCAGATGATGAAAGTGAACACTTGTCGGTCTGCACTGCTTTGGATCGTTATCGAGCAGAACCCGTCATCAGCATGGACGCATGTCCTCTGGAATGGTGGTTGAAACATGAAGGGACATATGAATCTTTAGCGCATCTGGCACGTAAATATCTTTCAACACTGGCTACAACAGTGAATGCCTGTTCTCACTTTCAGGTGATATTGTAAACAAGAAGCAGGCAGCATTATCGCCTTCAAAAGTAAACAAACTTGTTTGCCTGAGGGTATGTCTACACTACCCACTGGATCAGCAGGTAGCAATCAATCTATCGGGGATCGATTTATCGCGTGTACTGTAGACGTGATAAATCGATCCCCAATCGGTCTCCCTTCGACTGCTGAACTCCAGCTTGGCGAGAGGCAGAAGCAAAGTCGACGGGGGAGCAGCGGCCGTCGATCCCGCGCCGTGAGGATGCGAAGTAAGTGATTCTAAGTCAATCTAAGACACATCAACTTCAGCTACGCTATTCTCGTAGCTGATGTTGTGTATCTTAGATTGATTCCCCCCCACAGTGTAGACCAGGCCTGAGTGACAGCTGAACAAGAAGTAGGACTGAATGGACTTGTAGGCTTGAAAGTTTTACATTATTGTACTTTTGAATGCAGGCTTTTTTGTACATAATTCTACATTTGTAAGTTCAACTTTCATGATAAAGAGATTACACTACAGTACTTGTATGAAGTGAATTGAAAAATACTATTTCTTTTGTTTTTTACAGCACAAATACTTGTCATCAAAAATAAAGTGAGCACTGTACACTTTGTATTTAGTTGATTTAATTGAAATCAGTATGTTTGAAAATATAGAAAACATCCCAAACTATTCAAATAAACGGTATTTTATTATTGTGTAACAGCACAATTAATCACAATTAATTTTTTTAATCGCTTGACAACCCTACTTGTGGCGCTAGAATGAAATCCAAGGCGAGTGATAAAACCGGCCAGACTGGGTCAGACCAATGGTCCATCTAGCCCAGTAACCTGTCTTCTGACAGCAGCCAGGGACAGGTGCTTCAGAGGGAAGGAACAGAACAGGCAATCACGGAGTGATCCATCCTCTGTCATACATTCCCAGTTTCTGGCAAACAGAGACTAGGGATGCTCAGAGCATGGGGTTGCATCCCTACCCATCCTGGCTAAGAGCCATTGATGGACCTATCCTCCAAGAACATACCGAATTCTTTCTTGAACCCAGTTATAGTTTTGGCCTTCACAACATCCTCTAGCAATGAGTTACAGAGGTTCACTGTGCATTGTGTGATGAAGTACTTCCTTGTGTTTGTTTTAAACCTGCTGCCTATTAATTTCATTGTGTGACCCCTGGTTCTTGTGTTATGAGAAGGAGTAAATAACACTTCTTTATTCACTTTCTCCACCCAGTCATGATTTTATAGACCTCTGTCATATCCCCCCCGCCCCTTAGTCATCTCAGGAAACCCCAGCTTTTCTGATACCAGGTAAAATTCAGGGAAGTTTAAACTCAAACAAATTTAAACCATTAATTCTAATGGTGCAGCAGCATCACTTATGTTAATTCTGCCACTGCTACTACAGGAAGCAATTACAGATCAGTTTCCTGACTTTGGGCGATGTGACTTTAATGGCCAAAATCCTGTTTTGAGACGCACTCTTTACGAGTTTAGAGTTGTCATGAAATAACACATCCTTTAATAGACATGTTTAAAGATGTTCAGATCTCAGTATTTCACAGGTAAAAAACCAAAGCAATAGATTGAAAATTGGTAACTGAGCAATTAGATTTAATTATTTTATTGACAGTACAAAGCAGCACATTGTAGCAGTGGAAAGTAGGCGCACAGCCTGTGCTTGCAGAAAAATGTGGTTTTAATTATAAGTATTTTCATAGTTCTTGCAACACCTTATTACAGTTGAAAGCTACATATAACACATTACTGATAGCACCTTACTAATCCACTGCAGTTGTATTTCACTACAGCTCCTCACAAACATGGTACTGCAAACTAGTGCATATGATCATGCATTTTCACCCTCTGCTCTGGGCTGTGAAATGCCTGTAATTTAAAGAACATTTATCCACCTGTAGACCACACATATTCTGGACATTTTAACCAGCCTTGGACAGTAAATTGCAACAAAATGCAGTTTTCACCAAAGAGGCTTTTAGTTAACGTGTAGGAATGAAGGACAGATTTCCTTTCAGCAGCACAGCTCTGGCACTTACGCAACGATCTAATAAGCCTGGTGGCCATACCAAGAGCATCTCTTCTTTTAGTCACGGACA
This sequence comes from Trachemys scripta elegans, assembly GCF_013100865.1. Lineage (NCBI taxonomy): Eukaryota > Metazoa > Chordata > Testudines > Emydidae > Trachemys > Trachemys scripta. The sequence goes on from NC_048318.1 coordinate 1,131,676, forward strand.
TCCCAGTCAAAGAATACTTGTAGAAATTGTGCCAGAACCATAATCCACGACAAAGGGAAGAACATAGATACTGTTGTCGCAGAGCCAAATTCAGATCTGATGCAATTACATGGGTGAAACATCACTGGCTTTAGAGCTGCACTTGTACAGAGTTTGGATTTGGTCCATCATCTTTGACATACTTAACTAGAATCCTCTTTTAGAAGTGGAGGTGGCACCAACGCAGATGCCCATAGTTATGTGAGGAGAGACACTCGGCATCAGACAACAGCAAAAAAAAAATTTTTTTGAAGTCACAACAGTTGCTTGGAGACTGCCATGGGGTGGAGAGAGAGAGAGAATTCTTTGGTGACTCTTCCTGCATTTGCCAGAATTTCTGCCACCTGCAGACTTTCAAAGTCTTGATTCGTGTGAAGCAGCAGCATGAATGATGGCCAGTCATCAGAGTAGGGTAAGAACAACACTGTCTAGACTAGAGCAACTGGGCAACAGGGTCCTCAGACTACAAGGAACTAGAGTCACAGGAGTTTAAGGTGAAAGACACTTGTGCATCCATCCCATCCCACGGGGTCATGGACCTGTCTCTAATGCACCCTCCATTGTAGTTCTACAGATCCCAAGCAAGGAGACTTTTGCCATTTCCTCTAGGAGATGAAGCCACAGCCTGATCCACGTTACTGTCAGAAAGTACTTCTTGACATTCACAGTGTTGCCAGCACTCTTGGTTATGTTTTTCTTAAAGTCCCAGATCCCAGAGCCAGGTGACCACATGAGAAGCGTGGCTTTAACTGAAGAAAAGAATACGTTTCTTGCCCTTGTGAGTGTGCAGAAACAAAAGCTTGAAACATACCAAACATTAGACTCCCTCCAATCAGAGGGAGAGAATTCTTAGAATAGAGCTTAAGTATCTTGTCAATCAGAAAGGGCATTACGGAAGAGTAACTCTGACCAAAAGACAATGTTTTGGCACTATCACCCTGGCAAGCCTTTTAAAAAAAAAATAATTGCACAGTTCTTTCCAAGGGCTGTACATCTACATGCCTGCAAATATTTAACAAGTGCTAATTCAAACATTCACGAACGTTAGATCCTAACAAGATAGCTGACAACTGTTTAATTTAATTCACCAACTTTACTTTGTACAGTGTCAGCTCTGGCTGGGAGACATGGGAGCATGAAGAGTTCCAAAGCACAAACCAATGAAATCAGCGAGGGAGCCAAGACAACATTCTGATACCATTTACATGGCTGTGAATCCAGAGTAACTCCATTGAAGTCACTGGCGTTTCTCCAGATTTATAGTACTGTAATGAGTTCAGCACGTGCCATTTTCTACCAGGCTGCGTGTTGTGCTGCAGGAAAGGTGAGGTTCTGACAGGGCTGTTCGGAAGCAGACACGTGCATGCTCTGACCAACGGCAGCTGTTTCCTACCAGCATTAGAAAGGCTAGTTTCTGCTGGGGATTGCCTTGAGAAACAGCTCAATGGAGATCTCATCAAACTACCTGCTTTTCTGGTGCTGCCCCATCTCCAAATGTTGGTGTGAAAATCCGTCAGTTCCTTGCAATTACCACAATGAAAAACTACAGTGCAGCCCTTAGTGACAAAAAGTGGCTTTAAACATCATCTGAGCTGTGACAGGGACACATTAATTCCTCCTCTGACTAGGGGAAAAGCTGTTTGCAGTGTTGTTGTAGCCGTGCTGGTCCCAGGATATTAGTGAGAGGAGGTGGGTGAGGCAATATCTTTTATTAGACCAACTTCTGTTGGTGAAAGACAAGCGTTTGCTCTACCCAGGGAAAAAGCTGTCAGTTATTCTCAGGGACCACAATTACTTTCTCTCCTTCTTACTGTTATTTTGAGTTGGAATCTTAACAGTCTGACTAATGATGCCATGAAATAATTTTTTTCTAATTAGAGGGCATTTGTTCTTAACGGGATTCCAATTCCAATTCTCATTAGGGGGAAATCTGCTCTGTGTGTACTAATCACATATTTAGTCTCTTCTACAGCTCTGTAAAAGCTCTCCAGGATCAGTCTAATGATCATTACGACCCTCAGTTTGGTGGAGGGTGGTTGCAAAATGACTTGAGAATTGAATTATTCAATCACACATGTGAAATTAGCTTGAACCTAGAGCACCTAGCCCCGAACAATTAAAGATGCTCCTGACTTATGCTCACATAAACCTACTGGGGGGTGGTATGAAGGCCAGAAATGCCTCTGTGCTGGTTGCTTAGAAAGAAGTCCCTTATCGCTCAGATCCCAACACCATACAAGATGTTTTCAGAAAATGGGCCATATCACCCCTCTGACTTCTCCCTCTGACAGATGAGAGAAGTAGAAAACCCATTTCAGTCGCTCAAAAACTGTTGGATGGAGAAGAAGCAAGCCTAAGCAGTAGCCCCTTCACCCCCCTCCTGCTCCACTGTCCTTTGCCCAGTCCTGCAGATGCACTTCTGCTAATGTAAACCCTTCTGCAATCCACATGAGACCACTGAAGTTTGGGCAGGGAAGCCACTGGCAGCAGGATGCCAATGGCAGGGGGGTCAAGAAACAGTGCAGAGGAGCCAGCCCCATGAAAAACTCCAGGCCGCTGCAGATCTCCAAGATCTGTTGATCTTGAGACATCAGCCAAGGAAGATCATGGTACCTCAGTCCCCCCAAAGGAACTCTGCACACATATCCAGAGGGACTTAGAGTGCTTTTAGACTTTGTTCTGCAGATGGACATGATCTGGCCCAATCAGCTATTTTGTCCATGCACAAGTGTAGCACGTGCTTTGACACTCCAGCTCCTGCCCTGCTAGTGTCACCAGTGGGCCATAAAGCATAAGCCACCAGAAGGGCAGAGAGCCAAGGGCCAGCGTACTCTGGAACATCTTCAGTGGCCATTTAGGAATATGATTTATCACAGATCTAATAATCTTTGGTCTCCAGAACCTCAGCACAAAGACTCCCCCCTGGGGATTAATCTGGGGAATGCTGTTCAGTCTCACTATTTAGAAAGCTTGCATAAGGGCCATTGTTACCTCAATTTATAAGCAATTCTTCCTGGTTTCATTTTGGCTAAAAAAATAAATGGTGGCAAACCTGCAGCAGAACTATTAGCTTCCTAGGGATGTCCATCCAAAGCAGAGAGCCACAGATTAAACAAACCCTGCTGCTCTCTGATAGCAGGCTGTGGCTGTCAAAAGTGTCAACAAGGATCATCTCCTTAGTGACTACACAAATAGAAAGAATGAAGATCATCGAGGAGTCAGCATCCTACACTGTGTATAATCCACATCCAATTGCAATCACAGCTTTTCATGTCCTGGAGCAAAATAAGCAGACAGTATAGTTCAGTCTGAACAGTCATCCTGCGACCAGATGCTACGAGAGCCCCTTTACTTGTATGTCAGGATCCCAGTCCCAAAGCCCTATTAGGACTGGACCTAATTTCAAATGCAGTTGGGTGAACCAGACCATTTGCCAAGTTCTACTTACTGGCAACATCAAAACACCACAGAGGATGGTCTCAGACCATTTATCGCCATCCTGCTGCTCTTGATAAACAATTAAGTTCACTTGAGTTTTATTTGTGAGATGAACTTTAATCTCCCGTGGCTTTGGGAAGATGAGTTAGGGCTTCAAGGGCAGCTTGAATCAGGCACTTTGAGAAGTTTCCAAGACTTGCAATAAAAAACTACTTCCAATAAATATGGTTGTTCTGGTGAAGGGGTTGAGCCATTTTCTGTTCCTTGTTTATTATTCACTGTGAGGCTCTCAGACCAGGTACCAGCTTATGCCAAGGTTAGTAGGCATCACTGAACACTGAAAAGTGCATAGCTGGAAACCAATTTGACTCACACGTCTGTTAGTATTGATAAAATAGAAATTAGAGTTAAGTGAAGGCGCTCCTAAGACGACAGGAGAGATTCTCCTGTTGGCATAGTTAATGCACCTCCACGAGAGGCAATAGATATGTTGACAGGAAAAGCTCTCCAACCGACATAGCTCTGTCTACACTGGGGGTTAGGTGCGTATAATTACGTCGCTCAGAGGTGAGAATTTTTCACACCTGAGTGACATAGTTATCCCAATATAAGTCTGTAGTGTAGACTGGCTTCAGTCAATAAATCTTTAGCTAGTAGTATAGGATTGGTTACAAGAGTTGTTTTGGGTTTGAGATCTGACCTGGGGTAAGTGACTGATCCTTTGGGACTGGGACTAACTTGGATATTGTTGTGATTTTTGGTTTAAGGGACCATCTATCAGCAAGGCAGGCTTGCTCGGGTGACAAGATAGACTGGAGTGCCCAATGGGACTGTCTGACTCCAGGCTAAGGCTGTATCATGCTTTGGAAGTTCACACTAGTCACTTGGTTGCTGAAATCTAATTACAGAACATACAACCTTTTGGGGTTTGTGCCCTACTTTGTGCCAGTCTGCCCTGAGGTTGGCATCCCACATTCATGAGCCTCTCCAGACAGTTTGACACCCATATCTCACTCAAATGCACAAGGAAATGGGTTTGCTGATTTTCACTTTACCCTTGCGCATATGAAAAAAGAGAAAAAAAATAGTCTCTTTCAAGAAAGTGACTGGGGACAGGAAAAATGAGGAAGGCAACTCAGCAGAAAGAAAAAGATGGGATTTATTTTTCAATTATTTTATTTTTCAATTAGTCATTGAATTTTATTTATTTTAATTTCAGCAGAGTCTTTGTGGATAGAGTCAGGATCCCAATACGCTAGTTCCAGGCTCCTAACCGGCTTATAGAACTTTTGTCGCCTCCCCATCAGCTCTGAGCAGGAAATGCTGTCACCATGGTAACGATGCACTCGTTGTATATTTTATTTATTTACTGTAAGTGGAAGGAGCTACTGAAGTCTGGCATCGTATAAAAGACAAGAAAAGACTCCGGAAAAAAATTAGTGTCCCAGCTTATTTCTTCGTGCTCCTGAATGTTCTTACTCCCAAGAGCAACCTTTCACAGTATTTCTGCTCATCTAAACTTTTGCTCCTTCTATGAAAAAAGAAAGCGATTCCAAATACTGTATTATCAATTCACCTGTCTAGGCAGGAAATTGCCATCACATGGGCACAGACACCCTAAGGAGAATTGGTTTAGCAGCGTCTGCCACAAAGGCTCAGGACAGAGTTTGGAGTCAAAAGGTGGTGAAATTACACACAAAAGTACGGATTTATCTAACCTGTGCATTTCCCATCCTCTTACAAATCGGAAACATGGAAGTTGTTTAAACAAGACATCAGGAGGCTGGAGGCATTTCATGTGCATTGCCAGAGGCGATCGTTTGATTTTATCAGTCATAGGGATGGATTATTGAGAATTGGCCTTGAGAGGAGTGACATCATCATTGGTCACTGCCAGCTAGCACTGTTGGTCAGATAGCCCACTTCAGCAATATAGCCTGGCACACTGAGCCCTGAGGATCACACTTTGGGGTCAGAAATGGACATTGTCTGCCCATGGACTGGGCAATTAACCGTACTGCACCAGAATAGCAATAACCCTACGGCTCTTTTAGATGCCTGGAATAAAGCCGTGCAACGTGGTCATGGACTTTCAGCACTGCCGACCTTCCCTGTCTAAGCATATTGTTGTTGTTGTATATTTTTCTAGCTATTACAGCACTGCAGGGGTAAGTGTCACTGTCTGGTTTTATGATCAGCTGGGGCAATGTAGAATTAGACCATTATCGGTATTGCGCATCAATGTAAAAATAAAACCCAATCTTTGTTCAGCTGAAAACCAGTCCCAACTGCATAGGCACTAGTTCACACCATTCTGAAACTTACCACATACACCCTGAACTCTGTCTACATGAAAATAATACATTAACAGCAAACGTCCAGAAGAGACCAATGGTAAATGCGATCACGCAGGTCAAAAATCACCGGAGACTCAGTCTGTACCTTATGGGACTGTTCCTTCTCCCACAAGGGTCCATGGCAATATTTCCACTGACTTCCCAGGTGCAGAGCCAGCCCTGAAGACAGTCCCCTCTGGATAGGTGTTAGTGCTCCACTACCCAAACTTCAAATAAAAGGCTGCTAGGCCCCTGCCCTCTAAAAATCAAAAATGCTGCTGCTATCTTTTTAGGACAAAAATTCTTTAGAGTCCATTCCTGCCATCCTTACTCACATGGAGCAGCATTGTATCTTCAGCCCCAAGTACTCCGCTCCATTGCAATGGGCCTATAACAGAGGAAGGGTGAGGAAGGGTGTAATCAGGTCCTTCATAATTGTATCCAACCTACTCTATCGTTCAGTAAAACTGTAACGACATTAGAAACTGGTGAGAGTGCACATAGAACACTGGGAACAGGAGAACCAAATGCCTCCAAGTTGGAATAGAGGTTTAGCACCTGACAATTTATATTGCAGTGCACAATTGCCACCAAGGGTTTAGGACAGAAGTAAGAACAAAGCTAACAACTAACTCAATCAAATTACCTGGCCATCACTGCCTGTTTTCCTGCATGTGCCTTCAGCTTGAGTTTTGCCATGGAGTAGAGTCCATTGAAATAAAGCAATCAAGTTGCAATCCCCAATTATCAGCCATGGGTAAATCTAAGAGAGTCACACACAGCAGCTTGTATTTCCCATGGAATGGTAGCTGGTGGGATATCACCACAATTTCACTTAATGTTTCTTGACATTCCAAGAGAAAAAGAGAACTCCTCCTCTGCTCTATCAGACAAAAAGAAACAGCTCCATTTCAGAGACTTATGAACTCCTATTTAAAGAAAGTTCCTCCAAATCTGCACAGGATGGAGAGGGCAAAATACAGCTCTCTTGCTGCCAGTCACCCCACCATTGCACCTAGAAACCACTGAGCAACCAGAAGGTTCACTGGCAAGGCAAGGAAAGCACTGGAGTGGGGAGGTGCCAATATACTTGGGTGTTTTGGGCTTGTAACTCACTCAGAGCTATTAATGGTGAGTGAATTTCTCCTAACACAAACTGAACCAAACAGAACCATTAGATGTGAGCACATGAGGCCAATCTGTATCTTCTAGGAAGAGTTTAGGGATTGAGCAGGATTTGTCTTTGAAACCAAAAGATAACTGTCCCAGGAAGAGATGCACTCACAGTTTGATGATACAGTTCAAAGGATTCACTACAGAGTTTGCCAGAAAAAATAGAAACCTCAAGTCAGGTTGTGTTTCGAAACCAAACAAAATCTAAAGCACTCAGGGTTATGCGCAAAGTTACCCAACCTATTGGCAAAAAGTCTCTAAAAAGAAAACTGCCATTTTGCTCAGTGCAACCTGCTCTGAAAGGTCAGGTGGTAATACACTCATCTCATAATAACTAGTACGCCTTTAACTGTATACAACACCCTTCATCCTAGGAGATCCCAAGTTACATGACAGACGAGAGCCAATTTCTGCCTTCCGTTACCCATGCAACCTCACTGTCATTTGGTGCCACTGTCATGCTAGACAAGATTCAAACTCAAGGCCCTGATCCCTTGTGACCATTAAGTCTCTCATGGCACATCCCACAAAAACAGGAGTGTGAACTCCATATTCTGGCTCTATTCCACCATCACTTTCTGCCTCCCTACTTCCCTCAGCAGCTGGAATGGAAGAAGCTATTCTTCACTTCCCCTCCTGAAAAATGGTTAGTGCTGCTGGCATACGGTGCTGCCTTCCCCTCCAGAAGTGACAAGTGAGCCATACCTACATATACGCTCCCCAGGCCAAACTCTGCTCTCAGCTGGAGATAGGAAAACTCACCCACCCCTGGAATGCAGCCATGTCTAAAGTGGAAGGGGGCAGTAAGCCTAAGTCAAGACTATACCCCTTTTTTTAGCAGGGGAAGTGGAGAGTCCCTTGAAACTGCAGAAGGAATGTAGTTGATTAACTCCAGCTGGACTGTGGAGTTAATATCCCTACCGGTGTGAAAAGCACCAGAAGGGCATCAATGGCCACAACGGCCAGAGCCTTGGTTTGAAGTCCCTTTGGGAAGATGGCACCCAACACTGTGCAGGGCAGTGACTCATTATGGACTCAGAGGGAAGACTGATACCAGATGAAATTCAGTGTTGATAAATGCAAAGTAATGCACACTGGAAAACATAATCCCAACTATACATATAAAATGATGGGGTCTAAATTGGCTGTTACCACTTAAGAAAGAGATCTTGGAGTCATTGTGGATAGTTCTCCGAAAACATCCACTCAATGTGCAGCGGCAGTCAAAACAGTAAACAATGTAGGGAATCATTAAGAAAGGGATAAATAATAAGACAGAAAATATCATATTGCCTCTATATAAATCCATGGTATGCTCACATCTTGAATACTGTTTGCAGATGTGGTCACCCCATATCAAAAAAGATATATTGGAATTGGAAAAGGTTCAGAAAAGGGCAAAAAAAATGATTAGGGGTATGGAATAGCTTCCATATGAGGAGCGATTAATAAGATTGGGACTTTTCAGCTTGGAAAAGAGATGACTAAGGGGGGATATGATAGAGGTCTATAAAATCATGACTGGTGTGGAGAAAGTAAATATTTACTCATTCTCATAACACAAGAAGTAGAGGTCACCAAATGAAATTAATAGGCAGCAGGTTTAAAACAAACAAAAGGAAGGTTTTTTCCCCACACAATGCACAGTCAACCTTCGGAACTCCTTGCCAGAGGATGTTGTGAAGGCCAAGACTATAACAGGGTTCAAAAAAGAACTAGATAAGTTCATGGAGGATATGTCCATCAATGGCTATTCGCTAGGATGATCAGGGATGGTGTCCCTAGCCTCTGTTTGACAGAAGCTGGGAATGGGTGACCGAGGATGGATCACTTGATGATTACCTGTTCTGTTCATTCCCTCTGGGGCACCTGGCATTGGCCACTGTCGGAAGACAGGATACTGGGCTAGATGGACCTTTGGTTCGACCCAGTCTGGCCATTCTTATGTACTGAATCACTAGCTGTCCCTCAATTTCCCATCCAAGTACAAATCAGACTCAACCCTGCTTAGTATTGCAGATCTGTGGAATGTGCTTGATAATAAAGGGCCAGGTCATGCCTCTGCTTGCCCTGAGGGCTGCTAAACTCCTTCCAGATGATAGCCTTTCACAAAGGCCAATCTCACCCAGTAGAGCTGCACTCCAGGATTACACGGTCATTGTTCAGCAAAAAGCCAGCCCTACATTTGGGACTAAATTTAAGTGGCTTTTGTTAATTCAGGGTACTTTTCTCTGCTCTCAGAACACACTCTGGCCTCCAAAAATAATTTTCTTATCTGTGAGATTTCCTTACAGTGATTGTTACTTAATAAGGAAATGCATTATCTGAAGCATATTTATGTTTGTGCTCAGAGACTGCTGTGTCTAGATAACCTTATAGACCATCCCATAATGGAGTATCCCTGAAATTCTTTGCAAAAATGTCCACTATTGGCCAATACTGCTCACTGAGATGGTGGCCTATACCGGTGTATGTAATGGGGCAGTGGTTTGTATACCTAGGGTTGGCAGATCTTGCATAGAGAAACACTTAAACAGTGTACTGCCCCATTAATGTTTTTAAATTAAATAATTAGCATTATTGCTTCCAAGCAATCACGAATTTAATTTCTTCCAAATATGGAATTTTAGAGACTTCTATATCCTACCACTCTTACTGAATAATGGTATGAGTTGGTGGCACATATCAGGGATATCAGAGTGAGAAGCATCTCAAACTTACTATCTGCCTATGTTCTCTCACATAAGAGGTCACACCCCAGTGTATGGCATGACGCAAGGTAAGTGTTATAATCTAAAACTAGGAGTCACCAAATGAAATTAATAGGCAGCAAGTTTAAAACAAACAAAAGGATTTTTCCCCCCATACAATGCACAGTCAACCTGTGAAACTCCTTGCCAGAGAATGTTGTGAAGGCCAAGACTACAACAGGGTTCAAAAATGAACTAGATAAGTTCATGGAGGATAGGTCCACCAACGACCATTCGCTAGAATGGGCGGGGCAAGCCTCTGTTTGCCAGCAGCTGGGAAGGAGCGACAGGGGATGGATCACTTGAATGATTACCTGTTCTGTTCATTCCCTCTGAGGCACTTAGTCCTGCCACGAGTGCAGGGGACTGGACTAGATGACTTCTTGAGGTCCCTTCCAGTTCTATGATTCTATGAAAAAGACAGATGCCACATGCCACACAGTACTGCAACCCTAGCCCGAGTTTTGGACAGGCAGTTTCCCTCCTGAGGCTCACTTGCATACCACAGTTTTAGAGAGTTAAAAGAAAACTGGAATCAGTGTGTTTATCCAACGGGGGTGAAGGCTTGAGAGATGACTGCATATTTCTCAGTCTATTCATGCGTTGTTTCTTTGGAAATTTCATAGGGCTGAGCTGACATAACTGGATAAGATTTTCCTTTACATGAGCAATAGCAAAGGAAGATTCTGCCTGCATGTCACAAATGAAAGTACTAGAGTCAAGGTATAATGGGGTGCATTCACCTCTCATAAGCACCCCCTGGCCGAGTGCTTGTGCCTGCAGACTCTCTCTGTTTCTGGTGGATCTTCGGTGACTCAGGCCATACGTCCAACAGGTGGCCTATCTCAACACCTTTAGTAAGGTCCCTCGATCTGGAGCCCTATCCATGGGCTTTCTCCTCAGTCAGTCCAGCAGGGCCTATCACAGTACCCTGGTTCAAACGGTCTTGCATCCACTTCTGAGCTCTTTCAAATTGTCCCTGCTATTCAAGCAGGCCCAGCCCTAGTGTGTGGCCACATCCCCCAGGGCTCCCTCCTGGCAGATTCTTCACCACTCAGGGCCTTTCTGACACCAGCTCTTCAGATGGGCCACTAAAAGAGTTCAGTTCCCCTTCTGGGGTATATCAAAGTCTAGGCCACTTTCCCAGTGGCTTTCCCTCTACTCCAGGTCCCAGCCCAGGAACTCTATACATAGCAGCCATCCACCATGTCCCCTTTAAATAAACTGCATTGTTACTACAATTCCCTGGGCCATTTCCCTATGGCTCCAGCACATTCTTCATCCTTCCCTCTGGACCTTGTCCTGGTGGAGTGCCAGCCAGCCAGGGACACCATCCACTCTTCTCCAGATCTAACAAGGAACTGAATACAGTCTGGTCCCTGCAGCTCTTCTTATATTAGCCTGCTGGGCTCTGATTGGCTGCTTCCCACACAGCCATTCTAGGCTGCTTGGAGGACCTCTCTACTGCCCTTTTCTGGGGAAGGGTGTGGCAGGGCCTCAAGGCCTCCAGCAGGGGGCCTCCAGACCTAGTCCACTCCATCACACAAGGCCACACAGAACCAGCAATAGTATTGATTGACACTCAGCTGCCTGCAGTGTCTGGTGCTGAACTCTGTGGCTAACTGAAAGTTCTGCAGCTGCACAAAACGGGCAAGCTTTCTAAACCACTGAATTAGACTTCAATGTCTAACACACGTGGCGGTCTGCTGCACTATTTACTATGTTAATATTTAATTCAGTGCCATGTCCAGCTGGTAATACTAAGCCACTTCTTTCATTTCATCACTGAGAGCTCAGTTTGTGGCAGAAGTCGGGGTTGCAGCACTTAGGGAAGGGTTTATGTAGCCACTAGGAGGAAGCTGTTTTCCTACCAGAGAGTTTGGCAGCTTGAATGGTCAAGGCTGTTGTCCATAGGGGAGGGGCTGTCAATGAGAAAGGAGCCTCTCCTCTCCTCCCCACTGGCTATGGAGGACAGCAGTGATGTGTTGGCTCCTAGCCACTCATTCTCTCCCTCTGGTGGGGTAGGAGTCCCTGTGGGTCTTTCTCCCCAGAGCTTCCCCCATCCTCTGCTGTGACTTCCTAACTCCTCCCACAGGTGAGTTGTCTCAAAATGCGACTGAATGAGGAGCAATGGTGAGGTCAGCACTCTGCACCCCCTGCCAATGCCTTAGCTCGCTCTGGCAGAGCTGGGGGGAGGGAAAATGGGTCCTGTGAGCTCAGGCAGACCACTGACCAACAAGCTTCCTATAATCTGCCCAGCAGAGAGAGGACATAACATTGCAGGGCAAGGAAAAAACTTTCTGTAGATTCCTATGCAGGCTGGAGCACCCACAGGGAAAAAATGGTGGGTGCTGAGCACCCACGGGCAGCCAGCTCCCCCATCACTCCCCCGCGCCTCCCACCCATGGATCAGTGCCTCAATCAGCTGTTTCGTGGCATGTAGGAGGCTGGGAGGGAGGACGAGGTGCACTCAGGGAAGGGTGTGGAACTGGGAGGGAAGAAATAGGGTGGGGCAGGGATGGGCCCTTGGAGGGAGTGGGGGAGGGGCAAGGGCAGAGCCGGGGTCAAGCACCCCCCCAGCCCTTTGGAAAGTCAGCACCTGTGCTCAAAACTGCAGAAAAGAGTAAGACAGGTGGAAGATCTGGGTGCAGCAGAAGCCAGGGAAGAACATCCCTTGCCCCTCTGTGACGGGGGTGTACTTGTCACACACTGGAGACAAAGGGGATAAACCCACACTCTGGGCAGAGGAAGCCATGCCCCCTCGCTCCTGCCGGGCATGCTCCAACTGGAGCAGCATTGTAAAAGGGAGTAGCCCAGCTCAGTCTGGGCTGACCACTGAGGTGGGAGGATGCACGTTGCAGATTCCTATCTGGGAGCTGCTGGAGCCCAAGCCTGCCAGGGTCTGGACAGACACTCAGCTACTGGTGGACACCCAAGGGACATTGGAACTGCTGGGAGCTTCACAGGCCAGAGCCCCAGGAGACTACGCCCCTGGAAGACATGGTAGGAAGTAGCCCGGGAGACTATACATGGATCCAGTTGGAGGACTGGGAACTAAGTCAGTGTGTTTTAGTCGGATCCCTGCTGACCCAGAAGTGAGTTCACTCACTGCTGACAGGGCCCTGGGCTGGGACCTGGTGGAATAGCGAGGGCCTGTGTCCCCCTACCCCGGCCACTCTCCTCCCCACCAGGTGGTGCCCCATCCCTCACTGGCCATCAGGCTGCATCACCCTATGAGAGAGGGCAGCCATATGGACTCTGGCAGCCCTGTAAGGGAGGGCAACTGTATTGATTCTGGCCACTAGGCCAACTGCCCTGAGGCTAAGGGCAGCCAGATGGACTCGGCCACAGGGTTTCAACGTCCTTTTCCCCACCCTAAAGGGGGACAAGGTGTACTTGCCCCATGACACCCTCCTGCTGCCAAAAACTCACATGAAGCGGATTCCAGCTCATGGACGCCAGACAGCCAAGACTCCTACCCCTTCTGCTTTAAAGAGCTCAATTTTCAGAGGACAGGTAACTGCCCTTTCTGAAAATCCAGCACCTTTAAGGCAACCCAAGTCAGGGGCCCAGAATTGCTGATCATTGGAATATCTTGGCCTGGGGCTCCTGGAGCACCCTGACACCATGTGCTAAAGCTGCCCATGCTGATGCTATCAGTTCCACAATGAATATCTTTTAAAATGAGACTTTAATCAACTAAATTTTCATCCTAAGCGCTGGATCTCAGCCTGGGGAGTTCAGTGAAATGGGTCATTTCCTGCTCCTCCGTCCTGATTTTATGCTATGAAGAGGAAAAGTGACCATAAGACTTTTTAAAACCAGGTGAATCTCCTTTTAGCGTGTCATTATCCAGAAACCCTTTGTCCAGTTCACCTCAATGTGCGCACTTGTTTTGTGCGTCAGCCTACTAATTCTGAGGCCAATTTGACGTTGTGATTTTTAAGAGAATGGAGAAAAAAGAGACTCTGACTCATAATGGAAATCCAACTGCAACCTTAACTGTGCAATGCCTGCTGTCACTCCACTATGAGTCTCACATACTTATTAGTGTTATTTAATGCAGGGAATCCCCTTTTAAAGTCAACTGTAAAAATAGTAAAAAGTAAAACCTACTGGTCAGATAAATGTAAGGAGGCAGTTCAGACTAATGGCTAGAGAATAAAGCATGTTCAATAAGGCCGGAAAGTGAAACTGAATATGTGACTATGTGCAAATAGATAAACAATTTAAAGGTCTCTGATTCATATGTTAAAGCCAGTTCTGGGGTCACAACCCCCTCTAATTAAAAAAAATATCACAAAAAGTCCTACTGAAATCTGCTTTATACTGGCACCAGCCATTTCAGAACTTGCTATTGTAGTACTTTCAAAGTCAATTTTATTATTTACAACAGCAAAGCTGTTCCACCCCACATTTAAAATATATTCTGACTCTCACAAGACTTGTCAGAGACAGCTGCCTTCCCCCACATTCCAGCCAAAAATAATAACAGAACAGAGCTGTTTGGAGGAGACTTAATCTAATCTTCATTGCTTCAGTTTTAAAATATCCTGCTTGGTTTAGGGTTTCTTGTTACATGGAGGGATGTGTTTTTAGTGAGATAGATCTTAGCTGAAAGGCCCTTCATAGAAGCTTCATGTAACTAGAAACCATGGAAGGCCAACTCTGCTGCAACCTAAACAAAAGCCTCCAGGAGACATAGCTTTAAGCAAACTGCACTGAGGTTGAACTTTTACAACCGTTGGTGTTAATGCCACTGGGGTTTTGTTTAATTTAAACTCTGCACCAAACCTGGATCTCAGCTACTCCAGAGTCTCTCTGGTATAATCTAAAATATTTTTTAAAAACTCTAGTTACTCTGGATTTGCCCTGGTGGAAGGGGGACCAGACTCTGGCTGAAGCCAGCGTTTTCTAGGCCTTCAGCTAGATAACCTAATGCAACGACACACTCAGTAAGAAAGGACTCTCAGTCCTCTGCATGATACAGAACACAAGGGGATAAAGAAAGCAAAATGCAGAGGGCTCCTCTGCACCACTTGTGAAAACTCAAGATTGAATAAGATCTGAAGTGAGACTTCAGAGACAGCACCAGAGCAGTAAATCCAGTTCTTCCAGAGATTTCCACAAATGCCTCCCATTCACACTTGCTAACACAGGCTTGCAGGCGAAAGGGCAAGATTTTGAATACTGCAACATTATAATATTCTAGGTCAGTTCAACTGGTATGTAACCTACCGAATAAGCCCCATGATCAACACAGTTGTGAATCCAGGACTAGCACCTAAACCAACCATCATTCCTAATGACCTGCCAAGGGCCCTGTGTGCACAGAATCGTCAAATCGATTTTAAAAGGTTCATTTCAAAACAAAATCCAGAGAGTCTGATGCTGAGGTCCTTAGCCCAGCACTGCCGGAACAATGGGAACAAGGCACCAGCACTCAAACAAAGAGTTGTCCTGTAGCCTGTCCCCTGCCCGTCTCACACTCGCACTCTCTCTCCGGTACACAAGGTGACATATTTTGACAACTTTGCTCTCAGCAAAGCACTGCAGCCCCTCACACGGTTCAATCTGCAGGAAGATAACGAAAAGCGCTTGAGCAAGCCAGGCAAAGGGCAAGTCTATCAGTGGGTTTGATTTTGCGGACTTTCCATATTCCTTTTCCTGTCTTCCTCCAGTCACTCTTCCTTCTTGCTGGAACCTGCTCTGCATTTCATTTAATCCACACACTTTCCTTCCTGTCCCAGGTACATCCCTTCTGGCTCTGAACCTCCAGCAACTGCATCGCTCACGTATACATATCTCAGCAGCCCCATGCATCACAGCGTGGAAAAGAAACCACTACTGCACTGCTGCTCGGCCCCTTTCGCTTGAGAGAAAGCCCGAGAGTGTCATTCAAAAACCCAGGGTAGGCTGAACTATGGGGGAGACAAAGCTTCTGAGAAGCAGAAAGCTGTTTTGAAAAGGCAAAGGTGTGTTTAGTAGGACACTTGATCCCATCTATACTCGCCTTAGCCCCGTTTGAGGAAGGTTCTTCTTCTCCAGGGCCGCCCAGAGGAGGGGCAAGTGGGCAATTTGCCCCAGGGCCCCCCACGAGAATATAGTATTCTATAATATTGCAACTTTCATGGAAGGGGCCCCCAAAACTGCTTTGCCCCAGGCCCCCTGAATCCTCTGGGTGGCCCTGTTCTTCTCAGCCCATACAGATTTTAGTAAAACCGAAGCCATGGTTAAAGTTAATTTATTTCCCCCCATTCCCGTTGTTTGTTCACTCTTGGCGTTGCCTAGCCGCACACCACAACTGAACTGCTCTCTCTCCCCTTTGGCCCTAAGCACTTTCAAACCCAACACGTCGGCTCCAGCGCCCATTGGCCCGAACGGGCACAGCACCAGACGGGACATTTTCAGTGCCAAAGCCGGCCCAGTCCCACCCACTCCTGCCGGCCGGCCGCCGCGGAAGTTATCTAGGCAGAACTTCATGCCTGTCGGATCGGCTACTCCCAGGACAGAGGCTCTCCCGATCCCCTCACTGGCGTACACCTGATGTGCGGGGACATTCATTGCCGCCGAACTTCCCCGCCAGGGGCTCGGTTACAGCCGAACACGGCGTGGGCAGGCTTCGCACTCCCCGGTAACCGCGGCCGGGGTGGGTGTGACAGGCGGGCGAGGCACGCGCAGGGCAGCCGCCGCTCCTGTGCCGGGGGACGGACAGATCCTTGCAGCCGAGCGCTCTGGCAGCTACGGTACAAAGAGCCAGGCTACGAATATCCCCCTGACTGTCGCGTTTCTGGGGGAGCGGACACTAGGCCGAGCTTTGCCCTCGCTCACCCGGGAGGATGTGATCGGGCCTCTCGGACGCGGCTGCTGCCCCGGGAATAGGGATTTCACTCACCCTTCGGTTTTGCGGCGCGCAGCCCGGGCCAAGCCAGACACCGGCCGGGACAAAGCTCCCAGCTCCACGCCAGGGGCTCCGAGTCCCTCCCCACCGAGCCGGCGCGGCGGGCAGAGCGGGGTCCGGGGCGGGCAGAGCAGGCTGCTACCGCCGGTCCGCGGCGGGGCGCGTCGCGCCAGCCCGGGCTCAGCTCGGCACCGCTGGAGCCGAGAGCCCCAAGCGACACGGGCCTGACTGCGAGACGGCGCCCGGCGGAGCTTCCTCCTCTCGCCCCCAGAGACCAGCGTGTCCGCAGGGCACGGCCCGCGCCCCCCGCCTGGGCCGCCGAGCCCCAGCAGCCCGGCAAGAGGCGCTGCTCCCCGCCTGACCCGCTCACAGGGCGCCCCAAGCACCGCCAGCCCCACGCTCAGGGCTCCGCTCAGCGCCCGCCGCCGGGATCGGCCCCGCGGTGCCCGGGGCAGCTCGCCAAGGGAGACCATCGCAGTGGAGCGCCGGAGCCCCCCGGCCAGCCCCTACACGCGGCGCTGCGGCGGCCACCAGCCCGGCTCCCGCGGGCTTTGGCTTGCAGCGAGCCCGGAGCAGCCGCCGTGCGGGCGAGTCCGCATCTCTCTGCCCGCCGCACTGCTGAGCCCGGTCAGTCCTCGAGGAGCGCCGGGCTTCGGCCGCTGCGATTATCCTCGGCTCCCGGCCCAGCTCTGGGCAGCCTCGCCCGCTGCTGGGGCTGGTCCGGGCAGCACCCGGTCCCCTTCCCTCCGGTGGGTGAGCGGGGCTCCCGGGGGCAGCGGTGCCAGCCCCGGGGCGCGTGTGACTAGGGCAGGCGAGCGGAGCCGCGGGGAGCCGCGACGCGCCAGCCTGGGGCTGCCCAGTCTGCAGCGAGCCGCGGCTGAGCCGCCCGGGGAGAACAGCGGGGTCGGCCCAGTTCCTGTCCGGTCCCCGGGCTCTCCGCTCCCGGACCGACCCCTTGGGGGCCGCCGGCGCAGGAGCTCCGGGTCCGCAGCCCATCGCAGTGGGGTAATACTGGGAGCGCAGCGCGGCGGGGCTGCCCCGAAACCCGCACAAACTCCGCACCCCCGGGCCCAGAGCTGCGGCTCCGGGCAGCCCATCCTCCGCTGCCCGGGTTCCCAGGCCAGGGTTCGGAGCTGCGCCTCCCGCAGCCTGCTCTCCGCATGCCCAGCCGGCCCCCATCACCGCCGCTCCGCCAGGCACTGCCCCGCCGCTACCCCCCAGCCTGGCCCGCGAAGGGAGCCGGGCCCCACGGCGTAGCCTGCCCAGCTGCCGGCAGCGAAACCCGGCCCGGAGCTTCCTGCAGCCACGGGGAGGGAGTCAAGTGCAGAAACAGCCGGTCCTGCCCTATGCCCCTCAGCCAGCGACCGCTCCAGCCCCGCGCCTCACCCACCCCGCACCCCCTGCCCCTCCAGCCCCCTCCGACCCCGCACCCCCGGGCCCCTGCCCTTCACCGCTCACCGACCCGCACCCCCTGCCCTTCCCGCACCACCTGCTCCTCCAGCCCCCTCCAATCCCGCACCCCCTGCACTCCACCGCTCACCGACCCAGCACCCACTGCCCCTCCAACCCCGTATCCCTTGCCCTCCACTGACCCCGCACCCCCTGCCCCTCCAACCCCCTCTGACCCCGCATCCCGTCCTCCACCGACCCCGCACCCCCTGCCCCTCCAGCCCTCTCCGACCCCGCACCCCCCGCCTCTCCAGCCCCCTCCGACCCCGCACCCCCTGCCCTGCACAGCTCACCTACCCCGCCGCACCCCCTGCCCCTCGAGCCCGGGCCGACCTCGCACCCCCTGCCCCCACCCAGACCGCACCCGTCTTCTGCCCCTGCACAGCACCCGCCAGCCCCACATGCGGGGTCACCCATCACCGTCTGCCCTTTCCCCCCGCCCGTGCCTGCCCTGCAGCGCCTCTGCCCAGCCTCGCCGCGCGGCCGGCTCCCTCGCTAGCATCCCCTGCCCGCAGCCGGGTCCCTGCCCGGCTCTGCCCGCCCCTGGGTGCGCGCTGGCCGCGCTGAATGACAGCTTACCTGCACGCCAATCTTCATCACACTGACACCGGCCGGACCGCGCAGCCTATACTCACCGCCCGCCGCCGCGCGTCACGGCCCCGCCCGGCCCGGCCCCCGCCCCGCGCCGGCTCCCGCCTGGCTCCCTCTAGCGGGCCGGCCTGGGCCGCCGCTACCGGCGTGCTCCGTCCCCCGCCCCATCCCATCGCGGAGACACGGGGCTGAGCCGGGCCAGCCCGGGCCCTCTTGTCGCGGGGCGCTCAGCTCACGCACCCCCCGTACCCGCCAAACAGCGGCCGGGCTGGGAGACTCCCAGGGCTGGGACTGGAAAACACATTAGCAGCAGGACAGTGCAGTGCTAGGGGCTCACGCTCCCCAACCCTTTTGTTTGGTTTCCGATTTACTCCTTTCAAAGGGAATTTTAAAAATCTCATCCCACCCCCTAGATGTGGGTGAGCTGGAACAATGTGTACATTGGGGGCACTGAGAGCCAGGGAGCCAAACTGTAAACCCTGGATATAATGGAAAACCACAGGCGCTGGAACTACGGGTCCTGCACCCCCTGGCTTGAAGGGGTTCCCATCATATCCAGGGGTTACAGTTTGGTTCCATGGCTCTCAACACCCCCACTATACACATTGTTCCAGGGCCCCGATGGAAACCACTTTAAGCAAGGCCTTGCAGCTGCACCCCTAGTTCCAGCACCTATGTGTAGATGTTGTAAATGCTTCCCCTCCCCCACCCTAGATTTGAGGTTTGACACACGCACCCCCAGTCGCTTTACTGACAGCAAGTGCATTATTTTACACTCTGCTGCGTGCAAAATAATATATTGGAATTGTAAAAGAGAAATCAGTCCATTAAAAACTACAGAAGGGAGATGATAAATTCTCTCTTCCGCCCTTCCTTTAAACAAAACGATTCCAGGATTTGCTCCTCCAAGGAGCAACAAAAATAGATAAACTAGAGAGTTTAATTCACAGGTCAAAGGTGTTAATTTCAGAAGTGTTACTGATTGATTGTGAAGTCTATTAAATAGAGAGAGGCATCTGTGATAGAGTTATTTTTAAAACAATAACAAAACTGACACAAATCCAGTGAAAAGTGATGCAGAGGTTGCACTAGGCATGTATTTTAATAAATACAAAATCCCCTCACCCCGCACTAGTAGTGCCGACTGAATAATAATATCTATCGCATTATTTATTTGAACGATTTTGCAGCTTTTTAATTAAATTATTTAACAAATATTTGTTTCCCACTATTTACCCAGGCCTGGTAAATATCAAAGAAGAAATACTGCTCTTGGTTACAAATGCATGAACTTCTTAGACTTCAGTGTGGATTGCATGTTCGTAGAATTTGACCTCTGTATCTACAGAGGGCATGAGTGCCTTACACTTGGGGTAGTCATTTATGCTTCTTCTGCAAAGTAGATGTAAAACACTGCCAGCTGCCACCAACAAGGGTCTGTGGAAGATTCTGATTTGGTTTGTTGTTTTGTACAGGTGAAAGTGACTGCACAAGATTCCAGGCAAGAAGTCTGGGCTTATGTAGCTTTTTCTATATTTTGATGTGGCACTGAAGGATTGTTAGTATACCTTGAATTTGGACAGACTGCAAAAGATTATTTTGATTCCACTACCACCACCCCAACTCTTCTTACAAGACGTAAATGTTTCTTTCAGGATTTTCTATGATATGCCAATATAGAACCAGGGATTTGAGATCCTCTGAAAAGTAAAGCATTGGGTTCTCTTTTCATTACCGTAAAACTGAACTACTTTGTCTACCTGAGGAATAGTTCTAAATTAATTCTGGGTGCTATTTTTTTCTAAAGCAGCAAAGAAGAAAATGATAAAACCAGCATCCAAAGAAAGGTACAGTATACACAGGGTATGTCTACACTGCAGTTAAACATCCCTTGCTGGCCTGACAACTGACTCAGGCTTCTGCTGTGGGGTTATAAACTTGCAGTGTAGACAGCCTGAATGCAAGCTCTAGGCCTTTCCTCTCACAACCTCTTCTCCTCACACAAATCCACACTCCTGTATTTTTGTCTGGCTCACCTTAATTGTGGCTTGATCTTTCATTTCTTGTACCCAAAATTCACATTGATTTTAATGGGAGTTTTTCATGTACAAAATGCTTTGTTTTGATGTTCACGCTTCCAGTGCACTTTTCTTCTCCAGCTTGAAACATTAGAAATATGATCCCTTTTTGTGATGGATCCAGCATTTTGTACATGAAAAACTCCCATTAAAATCAATGTGAGTTTTGGGTACAAGAAATGAAAGATCAAGCCACAATTAAGGTGAGTCAGAGATGACAGATAAATGAAGCATTTATTTTTATGGGAAATTGTCAAAAAGCAGGTTTGATCACTTGTGCTCACAGAACTGTTTTTTTTCCTCATTTGTTTTCAGTATGTACAGTATCAAACAACATGAAATGTGGTATGGCAAAACAATGCAAGAATTATATACAGTAACTCCTCACTTAAAGTCGTCCCGGTTAATGTTGTTTCGTTGTTACGTTGCTGATCAATTAGGGAACATGCTCGTTTAAAGTTGTGCAATGCTCCCTTATAACGTTGTTTGGCAGCCGCCTGCTTTGTCCACTGCTTGCAGCCCGTTGTAGCTAGCTGGTGGGGGCTCGGAACCAGGGTGGACCAGCAGCCCCCCTATCAGCTCTCCACTCCGCTAAGTTCCCTGTGCAGCAGCCACCCAGCAAGCTACCAATTGCTGGCAGTTCAGCTGTTCCTCCCCCCACTGCCATGTGCTGCTCTTGCCCTCTGCCTTGGAGCTGCTCCCAGGAGCCCCCTGCTTGCTGTGCAGGGGAGGGGGGAAGAGGGTAGGGTTACCATACGTCCAGATTTTCCCGGACATGTCCGGCTTTTTGGTCCTCAAATCCCCGTCCGGGGGGGAATTGCCAAAAAGCCGAACATGTCCGGGAAAATACTCCCAGCTTTGTTTTGCCGGCATCCCTGCCCCAGTCCCCTGCTTACCTTAGAGCGGCTCCGGCAGGCTGCGAGCTGCAGGTGGATTCCCCCGGGGCGGCGGCGGCAGCTGCTGCTGCTCCCCCCAGACACCGAGCTGCCCGGGCGCTACCGGCTTCATAGTTTGCCGGGCGGCCCCCAGACCTCCAGACCCTGCGCCCCCGGCTGGGCGCTTCCCCAGTGCAGCCGGAGCCCGGGAGGGGAAGCGCTCGGCTGGGGGCACAGGGTCTGTGGGCTGCCCGGCAAACCGTGAAGCTGGTAGCGCTCGGGCAGCTGTTTCGCATGGCTGGGAGGGAGGAGGGGGAATGCGGGGCGCTCAGGGGAGGGGGCGGAGTTGGGGCGTGGAAGGGGCAGAGTTGGGGCGGGGCCATGGGGTGAGGAAGGGGCGAGGCCAGGGCCCCTGGAGTGTCCTCTTTTTTTATTGTTTAAATATGGTAACCCTAGAAGAGGGGAGCTAATGTCAGGGTGTCCCCCTTCCCCCTACTCCTGCCCCCTGCTTATCCCTTCTCCATATAGAGCAGGGTGGGGACAGGACAGGGCTCAGGATGGAGAGTGCTTGCTGACCGCAGCTGCTGTCTCAACTTCCTGATCTTTTTAAAGGCAATGTACTTAGAGTGATGTCAGCGTACTTAAAGGGGCAATGTGCATCTTTCTCTCTCCCATACACATAATGTGTCTCTCTGTCTCTGTCTGCCATGCTGTCTCCCCTCCCTCCATTCGTGCTGCCTTGTAGAGTGTGAAGCTACATTAACAACAATGTGTTAACCCTTCAGGGCTCAGCCGAATGCTAGTTCATCATTTAGCAGTAAGGCATTCCCTGGGAAATATCCCACCCTCTTCCACCCTCTAACTTCACCACCTCAACCAAGTTTCACAATCATCATTGCTGTGTACAGTATTAAATTGTTTGTTTAAAACTTATACTTTGTGTATATCTATCTATCTATCTAATATCTTTTTTTGTCTGGTGAAAAAAATTTCCCTGGAACCTAACCCCCCCCACCCCATTTACATTAATTCTTATGGGGAAATTGGATTCGCTTAGCATCATTTCGCTTAAAGTCGCAATTTTCAGGAACATAACTACAACATTAAGCGAGAAGTTACTGTATTCTCAAATAGTTCAGAAGGATTGTAGGCAGAGCAAGAAGTTGCCGATAAATTAAGGTTGCCTAACACCTTCCATTGTAAGAACCTTTTTCAGTTGATTTTAACTTTGCCAAATTTTAACCATTCAGGCTGCAATGTTCCTCAGGTAGAAAAAAGTTTTAGCTAAAATGGCTCTACTGTTTTCAGGAATGATGTGAGGGAAGAATATAGTGTTTTGGCCATGTTACAAAGTCTTAAAGTCATTTAGATGCCACATGAGAGAATTCCCTTTAAAAAATATATGTAGGAAATTACATTAAAAGGACATTAAGGACGCAAAGTCAAACACTCGAAATGTAGGAAATGCAAAATTAAAGTTGCCTGTGCAACTTTAATTCAGCTCCCTTGCGCACATGCATTATGATATAGTCTTTAATTACATGATCTCAGTATTTTTTCCAAAGGACCCCTACCTCAGTCAGTGTACAAGATGGGCAGTGCTCTGGGAGCAAATCAGGGTTGGATAGTCAAGGAGGCTGTTGTTTATAGGACCTCTGCCCCTACGTGCTGACTTACCAAGTGGCTGGGGGCTGCTCCACCCCCGCTCTGCCCCAGGCTCCGCCCCCACTCCACCCCTTCCTCCAAGACCCTACCCCACTACAAGGGAAGTCAATGGGAGCTGGGCTTTGAACATATAAAGTGCTAAGTACTCTGAAGAGTCAGGTTGTAGGTGTCTCAAGTTGGGCACCTAAAATTACTGGATATTTTTCACAATTTTGGTCTCAATCTCTCCGTGACTCAGTTACCCATCTGTAAAATGGGTACTATCACCTTTCTTCACAAGGGGGTTGAGAAGATAATTCATTAATGTTTGTGTAAAATGGGTACTATCACCTTTCTTCACAAGAGGGTTGAGAAGATAATTCATTAATGTTTGTGAAGCACTCATATCAGTGACTCTAGTCTGGCACAGTGATAAACCTCGTAAAAGGATATTAATTTTGCAATCAGTGCAGAGTTTGATTGGTGTGCAGTAAGTAAGGCCTGGGGCCACAGATTGAATGATGAGGATAAAAATTACTGAATAACTATTCATTCAGTGAGCACTGTCCATCCTGTGCATTGAATGAGGCAGGCATCCTGTGGGAAAAACATTATGTGATTCTATAATTATAATTAAAGACTGTACCATAATGCATATGCACAGGGGGAACCAAATTAAGGTTGCACAGGCAAACTTAATTCTGGTATTTGCTAACTTTTGAGTATTTGACTTTGGAAACTCAGCTGTACTGTAAAAAAAGCTAAAGAAAAGATAATATTTTTCAATTCACCTGATACGAGTACTGTAGTGCAATCTTTATTGTGAAAGTACAACTTACAAATGTAGAATTTTTTGGGGGGGTGTCAATTAATAGCAGTTAATGCAAATGATTAACGCAAAACAAATGAATGCATTATTTTGCAACAAGTGTTAATTGCACACTTCTGTTTTGAGCCTCTTAACTTACTGTACTTCATCGCTTGGCGGACATTGGTACAGTTCTACTGTGTTCTCATGATCTGGAGTGATTAAATATCAGAAAAAGTTAATGGAGCAAAGCAGCAAAAGTTCAGGTCTTTTGAATGGGAAGTCTGTTTTTAAAAAACGTACGGATGGTTCTCTGGATAAAAAGATGATTATCTGGTAGTTATTGCAAGGCTGAGCTCCAGTACCATCCATGTAGTTCAAGTCTGCAGTACCACCTATGCGCTAAACATGTTTTCACCTCCAGTTCTTGTGCTACAAGTAACCCACCAGCAGCAAATGAATCCCACCAGCCGCGACAGAGTACGCTTACAGAGTTTCAGGGTCGCTTCAAGCCAATGGATCAAACAAAGTACAACAGGCTAACCAATGCTATTGCAAAGTGGATAGCTATCACTGCAGACCACTCAACATTGTAAATGACAGAGGGCTAAGAGACGTTATTCAAATTGCATCTTCCAATCAGTCATATACTTTGCTCTCTGGAGGAGCATTGCATCAGGACCTGTATCACAACGAGAAAACTACAAAGTTGGAGCTTCTGAAAAATGCACTAGCTGTTGCTTTGACTGGTGATCACTGGACATCCATGAGCCATCACAGCTATCCTGGAGTCACAGCACACCTGATCGCTGCTGCACGGACACTGCAGTTTGTTTTCACAGTAACACATAAAACTGCGATTAATCGCAACTATTTTTAAAATCTAGTTAATTTGTTTTTCATTATTTGCTTGTGTTAACTGTGATTAATTTGCAGTCCTAATTATACAGAGAGAGCGAGAGAACAACACTGACAACTGGAAAAGTTGTATTCAGGGCCGGTGCAAGGAAGTTTGGCGCCCTAGGCGAAACTTCCACCTTGCGCCCCCCCCGGAGCCCTGCGGCAGCTCCCCCCTCCCGAGGCACCCCCACGGCAGCTCCCCACCCCAGCTCACCTCTGCTCCGCCTCCTCCCCGAGCACACCGCCCCCCACTCTAATTCTCCTCCCCTCCCAGGCTTGCGGCACCAAACAGCTGATTGGCACTGCAAGCCTGGGAGGCGGGAGAAGTGGAGCTGCGACTGCGCGCTCAGGGAAGGTGCGTAGGAACGATGTAAAAAAAAACTGGGGGCACTGCTTTTTGGCTCCCGCAAATCTTGGCGCCCTAGGCAACCGCCCAGTTTGCCTAAATGGTAGCACCAGCCCTGGTTGTATTCCTGGTGTGCTGGACCACTGTGATCCCTTCATGGAACACCAACATTGTGACTCCTGGTCAGAGTTGTGTGTGGGGGGGGGGGAGGGTTAGCGGGATCCTCCCCTACAAAATATACCCTTTAGCCTAGAAGAAGATGAAATAGGCGGGGAGCCTTGAGATCAGGAGCCAAGGCCTGGCCTACTCTAAACAGTTAAGTCAACACAAGACAGCTTACATTGACTTAACTGTGTATGCATTTACACTTCATCTACATCTACAGCTCTGGCCACTGTAACTGCCCCATGACGCTGTCTTAATAACACCACGTCCCCGAGTGGTGTAGAGTCAAGGTCGACATAGTTAAGTCAATGCAGTCTCAGTGTAGACCTTGTGTTACTTACATCAACTGTTCGTGGTCTCCAGGAGGTGTCTCCACCCTGACTGCTCTGGTCACCATTGTGAACTCCATTGCCCAGCGGCCAGGGAACTGCTCCTCCCCTTTAAAGTCCTGCATTTTTGAAATGCTATGTCCTGGTTGCCCAGCTTGGAGAGCACACCTAGCAACTCTAGAGCATGCCTGGCAAGTGCCCAGCTAACCATGTTGGCTACACGCTGCAGACGCACTCCTGCCTGGAGTACACAGGACATGGTGGATCTCCTGGGTCTGCCAGGCACAGCTCCGATCCAGCCATAGAAACATCAACATCTACAAGCAGATCGCTTGGGTCATGGAAGAACAAGGGCTATAGGAGGGATGCAGCAGTGCCATGAGAAAGCCAAGGGGCTGCTTCAGGTGTACCAGAAGGCAAGGGAGGCTAACAGTTGCTCTGGTGCATAGTTACAGACCTGCTGCTTTTACAAAGAGCCATCCTCAAACTCCCCCCCACACCCACACACCAAGAGCCCCGTGGACACTCGGAGGTCCCTGCCGTGAGCACGGACAAGGAAGACAAGGTCAGGAGTGCCATTTCAGATTTTGGTGGGGGTGGCAACTTTAATGTGATTCCGGGGTCTATTTGGGCACCTGAAAATGCTATTTGGAACACTTCAGCAGTGTCCTTTTGATACGTGAGAACATACACTGCAAGTTTTCCAGATTAAAGAGAAACAAGACAGAAAATATGGCCGTTCTTATGTTCCTATGTTCAGCAAGTTAAAAAAGTATAGATTGGATGAATGGACTATAAACTGGATAGAAAACTGGCTAGATTGTGGGACTCAACAGGTAGTGATCAACGGCTCAATGTCTAGTTGACAGCCGGTATCAAGCAGAGTGCCCCAGGGGTCGGTCCTGGGGCCGGTTTTGTTCAACATCTTTATTAATGATCTGGATTATGGGATTAATTGCACCCTCAGCAAGTTCGCAGATAACACTAAGATGGGGGGAGAGTTAGATACAATGGAGGGTAGGGATAGGGGCCAGAGTGACCTAGACAAATTGGAGGATTGGCCAAAAGAAATCTGATGAGGTTCAACAAGGACAAATGCAGAGTCCTGCATTTAGGAAGGAAGAATCCCATGCCCCTCTACAGGCTGGGGACCGACTGGCTAAGCAGCAGTTCTGCAGAAAAGGACCTGGGGATTACAGTGGATGAGAAGCTGGATATGAGTGAGCAGTGTGCCCTTGTTGCCAAGAAGGCCAATGGCATATTGGGCTGTATTAGTAGGAGCATTGCCAGCAGATCGAGGGAAGTGATTATTCCCCTCTATTTGGCACTGCTGAGGCCACACCTGGAGTACTGTGTCCAGTTTTGGTCCCCCCACTACAGAAGGAATGTGGACAAATTGAAGAGAGTCCAGCAGAGGGCAACGAAAATGATTAGGGGGCTGAGGCACGTGACTTACGAGGAGAGGCTGAGGGAACTGGGGAACTGTTGGGACATATCATCCCGAGTCCCCTTCCTCCCTTCTTTTCTGGCTCAGCCATTCCACTGGTGTGGATGGAGAGTCCCTCAAGGCCACATTTACAGCTGCTGAAGGTACAATACACAGAGTTCAGTGTATTCAAGATAAATCTAAACTTAGGATACTGAACTCACTCCCCTTGATCCACACAAGTTGTAAGCACTACAGTCTCATTTCTCCTTGGGATCCATACTGCACAGGAGCACTCACAGCACCAGCCGTGGTGAATACAGCCCTGGGGTGGGGGGCGAATGGGGGAAATGATGGGGGTAGATCATGGGCATGAGTGTGTATAGGGCAACTGAACTGAATACTGGCACCATTATCCACAGGACTTGGAGGATCACCCTTGCAGACAACATGGACAGGGACAGAGCGGAGAGGAGAAAGGCGTAGGAAAAGGAGAGGAATGTGCAGCAGGAGATGCTTGTACATCTCAGGCAGCAGACAGACAGGCTGCAGACTCTGGTGGACCTGCAGGTTCAACAATCCCATGCTAACCTCTCTCTGCAGCCCATAAAGAACTGCATATCGGGACCTCCCTACACCCCTGCAACATTCCCCATGGCTTCAAGGGTTGCTGAACTACCCCTGCCCCTCCACTTCTGGGACATTAAAGACATTCACAGCTTCACATGTCTTTCACAGGTCAGTGTATAGGTATCTGAAATGGAAATGATTGTTCTTTCCCCTTCATAAGTTTTTTTTCCCTCTAATTTATTAAGTTATAAATGTTTTTCTATTTGCATTGTTAGGCAATAAAAGTCTGGTTTTAGAAATATAATTCTTCTTTATTAGTTCACAACATATGCTGGGTGGTGCTGGCATCATTCACAGACAATTTTAATACGTGCATTGGTAATGTTATATTACCACACACACAGCACTCACCAAAGGGTTCATACAGGGCTTCAAAAGAGCAAGGACAGGTTGTATACACTACAACAATACACACTACTCTGACTCACAATTAAAATGGTCTTTCAAAGCCTCGCTGAGTTGTATAGCTCTTCATTGAGCTTTTCTTATAGCCCTGCTTATCTGACTGCTCAAAATTAGCAGACTGCCATTCTACCTTCACTGTGGAAGTTTTCCCCCTTTGCTTCACAGATATTATGGAGGACACAGCAGGTAGCTATAACCATTGGAATTTTTTTTTCCACTGAGGTCCTGTCTCATGAGCAGAAAGCACCAGCGACCAGTCAAATGACCAAAGGCACATTCAACTATCATTCTGCACCTGCTCAGCCTGTAGTTGAAGTGCATTTTGGTGCTGTCGAGATGGCTGGTGTGTGGCTTCATAAGCCATGAGAGCAAGGGGTAGGCTGAGTCTCCCATGATAACTACTGGCATTTCAACATCGGGAAAGAAAGTCAGGAAGGAAAGTCCCTGCCTGCAGCTTTCTAAACAGTCCTGTGTTCTTAAAGATGCGTGTGTCATGCACCTTCCCTGACTGGCCTACATTGATGTCAGTAAAGCATCCCTGGCAATCCACCAGCACTTGCATTACCATAGAAAAGCAGCCCTTTCTGTTGATGTACTCAGCGGCAAGGTGGTCTAGTGTCAAAATTGGGATGTGCATGCCATCCATCACCCCGCCACAGTTTGGGAACCTCATTGCTGCAAACCATCCATTATGTCCTGCACACTGCCCGGGGTCTCAGTCCTTCATAGCAGGAGGCGATTAATGTCCCTGCACACTTGCATAACAACAGCCCCTGTGGTGGATTTCCCAACTCTAATTGACTCCCAACAGATCAGTAAGAATCTGGTGTTGCAAGTTTCCACTGTGTGATCACCACTTGTTTCTTCACTGTCAGTGCAGCTCTCAGTCTGGTGTCCCTGTGCTGGAGGTCTGGGGCGAGTCTGGTGCACAGATCCAGGAATGTGGCCTTGTTCGTCTGAAAGTTCTGCAGCCACTACTCGTCATCACAAACCTGCATGACAATGCGATCCCACCAGTCAGTGCTTGTTTCTTGGGCTCAAAACTGGCACTCTACTGTCTGAAGCTGCTCTGTGAATGCCACCAACACCTTTGATTTGTTTCTTTTTATGTCCCACGGCAAGCTAGCCTCCAGAGAATCATCACGTTCCCTGTGGCTCCCCTTGTGGCTCTGCAAATACTGGAGGATCAGGTGGATATTCATGCAACACTCATCACACTAGTGCAGAGCTGTGCAAGATCTATGCTTCTGTCACAGATGGCAGACAGTGAGGAGGGACATTCAGGTTTGTGCAGGTGATTTTGAAAAGGACATAAAATATCATGGGATGCAGATGAAATTATGAGATAGAGAACACTGCATTGTAGGAAGTTGAACCCATGCTACCAGACACCCTGTGTGGTTCGTTTCAGCCCCACGAAGCATTGCAAAACCTTCCCAAAACACCCTGCGCTACATGGCGGCAAGTTGCGCAATGGGACAGCTACCCACAGTTCACTGCTCTCTGCATCGATACAAGCGCTCCTAGTGAGAACGCGCACTGCCGACACAAGGAGCATAATGTGGACACACAGAAGCAATGTAATAACTGCAGCAGCTTTTGCCAGCATAATTTAGGTCTACATAATTTTGTAGTGTACACAGGGCCCAAATCTCCTCTGCTGCTGACTGCTATCAATATAGCTGCATGTTTTACAACCCTTATTTTTGCCAAAGGTTCATTATGCTAGGAGCAGACAACTCTCATTTCTCCAGTTCTACATTTAAACTAACTGAGATTGCACAAGGTCACATCAGGTAGAACTGGGATTAGAACTCAACTCTCCAATAGTATAGACCCAAGTCACTTGAATGCTAACACAGTCTTTTGCCACAAAATTGATCACTGTATATGTTTTGTAGCCACTGCTGAAATCAATAGAAATGTTTCCCTTCCAGATCCAGGAACAGAACCCAAGAATTCTGATTTCCCACCATCCTTGGTCATTAAATGGCTATGCAGCCCACTTGAAAAGTGTGTTAGTTCAAATGGTTAAAAGAAGGCATTTAGCTGGGAAGGCCTTGTATTCAAACTCAGTTGCTGATCCGTGATGAGGATGCTGTGGTTCTAAGTGATGGAATTTCTGTTCTGCTAATTAAGGTTGTAATGAAGTTTATTTTTAAAACCAAATTTTGTCCAATTTGAGAGGATGCAAATTGTCAGATCAGCCTGAACTTATGTTGAGGGCCTGAGAGACGGTCCATGAAGTCACTCCTAGGAGAGCCAAGGACTTTCTGTGATGCTCTGTACCTCGGGGGAACACCCAGCACCCCCATGTTCATCCTTGTAAAATGATTGTGTGGTATCCAATGCAAAATTTGTCATGTCAGGTGTCTTCGGAAGGCTCATGATGCACTGAGCATGGTTGTTATATTGATGTTATAATAATTGTTAGAGTGATCTTATAGTAATGTTATAGGTTATAATTTCATGAATATAGTTGAGACTGAAAATGAATCCTCATGGCTTAAAGCAAGGCCAGGCAAAAGCTCTTCAAGAGCAGAGGGGCAGTTCACACCTCATCAGGGCATGGATGGGACAAACCCAGCGCAGACTCACAGGAACAAAGGACACTGGCCTAGGCAGCAATAAAAGAATCTGTTAGACTCTCGAGGGAGTCACCCTCCTTCTTTTGGTCAGTTTGGAACTGCAATGAGGTAATGCTCACCTGACTCTGAAGGGTGGGGGCAAAGCCAAGAGGGAAGAAAGAACATGATAAAAGGGAAAGACATTTTGCCATGTTCTCTCTCTCTTCCACCTCCATCTGCAGACACCACCACCCAGCGACTGAAGCGCTGATCAAAGGGGAGAGCCTGGCTGAAGAGCAATCAGCCAGCTTGTGGTGAGACGCATCTAAGTTTGTACGGACATTAAAAGTGTTAAGATCAGCTTAGGATGCGTTTTCTTTTTATTTCATTTGACCAAATCTGACTTGTTATGCTTTGACTTATAATCACTTAAAATCTATCTTTATAGTTAATAAATCCATTTGTTTATTCTATCTGAAGCAGTACGTTTGGTTTGAAGCCTGTCAGAGACTCTCCTTGGGATAACAAGCCTGGTACATATCAAGATCTTTGTTAAATTGACAAACTCATATAAGCTTGCAGCGTCCAGCTGGCATGACTGGACACTGCAAGACAGAGGTTCCTAGGGTTGTGTCTGGGACCGGAGATATTGGCTAGTGTCATTCAATTGCACAATCCAAGGAGCAGTTTACATGCCAGAGGCTGTGCGTGAACAGCCCAGGAGCGGGGGTTCTCACAGCAGAGCAGGGTAAGGCTGGCTCCCAGAGTCAAGGATTGGAGTGACCTAGCAGATCACCTGTCCACATCACACCAGAGGGGAACGTCACACCCTCACACAGCAGCACCAATTCTTATCCACCCTGTCTCTCTGAAAGGGTAAGCCGAATTTATGTGCTTAGCTGTGTTATCTGGACAATGGAGCTATTCCTACGTGACCACCTCCATGCTGCTCTATGTTAAGCACAGACAGTTTTGCCTAACAATACTTGAACACGTTGAAATGGGTGCGTAGTGAATGAGAAGATAGACCTGTGGTTAAGGGACACATACTAGGACCACAAGAAGTGGGTTCTAGGGCTGGTCTGCCACGCACTCTGAGTGATATGGAGCAAATTGTATCAAGCACAGTCCTTGGAGGCACAAGTCGTGAGGTGGCCTTTGTCTCTGTGCCTCAGTTCCTGTCAGTAAATGGGGATATCCAAATACCGGCATCTCACAAGGGGCTGTGTTAATAAACCCAGAATGATTTGGGACATGAAAAAGGCCAGAGCTGTCCAGGGAGCAATGAGTGGGCTGAAGCTTTCTTGGGTGT
Source organism: Trachemys scripta elegans (assembly GCF_013100865.1). NCBI lineage: Eukaryota > Metazoa > Chordata > Testudines > Emydidae > Trachemys > Trachemys scripta. The sequence continues at coordinate 1,163,838 of NC_048318.1, forward strand.
GGAGGAGAAGTGCAGGAGACCTAGAGCTGCGGGAGGGGTTATGGGCATGGCAGTAAAGTTGGCACTGTCCCTGCGGTGTAAGGGGAGGGGGCTGGATCTCTGTTGGGCAGGGGCTGAAGGGAGTGCAAGGATCAGAAAGACCCAGGAGATATGGAAAATTGGGCTGGGGAGCCAGGGCACAAGGCTGGGTCAGTCCTTACAAGGTTTGTGTAGAGACTGGGGATTGGTCCTGCTTTGAGCAGGGGGTTGGACTAGATGACCTCCTGAGGTCCCTTCCAACTTGATATTCTATGATTCTATGAACTTGGCCTGGTACGGGTTTGAGGGTAGTTTTGTGTCAGTGTAGTGGGTATTTTAGCCTGTCAGTCCTTTGATGAAATGATAACTCTTAAGGAGCCGTTGTGTATGCCGTTCCCGCCAATGGGGGCTGTTTCTGGAGCACTGTCAGGGATGACCACAGAATTCAACTTTCCGAGACTTAAAGAAACCTCCAGTATTGTCTGCAAAGCCTGGGTATCCCAGAGGTTAAACCACTCCATTGACAGAGATGTCAGAGCCTCCTGCAGCCTGGTTCAGTCACCTGTTTTTAAAAAAGGAAATTCATTTACAAAAGCCTTCATTATGCTGAATCTACGCTTGGTGCCTTACAACAGTGCCCTGTGCCTGGCCAGGACTGGTATGGGACTTCAAACCCCCAAACTCAAACATTAGGAATCCAGGAAATGCTCGGTTACAACCTCTCCACATCTCCCTAGAAGAAATGTTCATGTGAGAAGGAAAAACAAACAAACCCGACTTACAAACCCAGCAAATGCATAGTTAAGGTGCTGCTCCAAGCAGGACATATAGGCCCAGCCTTAATTCTGCCTCCGGAGGGATCACAATAGGAACTGGAATTATATAGTAAGACACTGCTCCCTCACAAAAAGGCCTATTTCCTCTGTCACACCATAACACCAAGCCAGGATTCCTGTTCATACAGTCCAACGTGACCCTCAATGTCGCTTTGTTGTTCCTACTATTGGAAATAAGGAAGTATCTGAAAGTTGCTCAGGAAACTCTTGAATTTCACTACGCTTGTCTAGGAGTTCTGCTGCTGGTCCGTGCCTGAATCTAAGCCACATTAAGGCCTGGCCTGCACTAGAAAATTAAGTCAGCTTAACTATGTTGCTCACGGTGTGAAAAAACCACAGCCCTGAGTGGTGTAGTTAAGCCGACCTAACCCCCAGTGTAGACAGTGGGAAGTTGACCTAGCTACCGCCTCTCTGGGAGGTGGATTACCTACACAGGGGTTCTCAAACTTCATTGCACCGCAACCCTCTTCTGACAACAAAAATTACTACACGATCCCAGGAGGGGGGACTGAAGCCCAAGCCACACTACTCTGGGTGGGAGGGCCAAAGCTGAAGCTCAAGGGATTCAGTCCCAGGCAGGGGGCCTGTAACCTAAGCCCCACCGCCCAGGGCTGAAGCCCTCAGGCTTTGGCTTCGGCCCCAGGTGGTGGGGCTCGGGCTACAGCCCTGGGCCCCAGCAAGTCTAAGCCAGCCCTGGCCACTTTGGGGTCCCGACCCACAGTTTGAGAACTGCTGGCCTACACCAATGGGAGAATCCCTCCCATCTGCATTGGTAGTGTCTACACTGAAGAGCTACAGCAGTGCAGCTGCAGTGGAGCAACTCTGCTGTTGTATCGTTTTAAGTGTAGACGTTCCTTAGGTGTTGGAGAGTGGTTTGCTTTAGAAGAGCTCGTCCTGGTCAGAGGGAATAATGAGGGTATTGGAATGACTTTGCAGTGTTTCTTTTGTGCCTATTGGCAGTGGCAAGGAAGTTTCACAGCCAGTTTCATTGAGCCAAAAAAAGTAGTGTATCTTTAGCAAGTGTTGAAGAGCGGAATGAAAATGCATGGCTGACAGGATTAATGAGGACAATGTTACAAAAAACTTGCCTTCAAATCCTAACAAATGTCTGTATTTTTATTTCAAGTAACTGAGCTGTCATACTTCAAAAGTTGAGAAATAAACACCACTGCTTCCTTCAGTTATAGGACCTCTCATTTACACTGAGAGAGCGAGAAGAGAGATTTGCTTAATTGTCCCTCCCACAAAGCCACCGAGACAACTCTCCTAAAAGAGGAGTATGGCTGGAAGTAGTGCACACCAGCCCCCTCTAGTGGCAGCGTGCTTTATGACGCTACAGCAACCCCTCTGATTGATTCAGGAGCAGCATCTGTGGTAAGATGTTTGGTTGCGTGTGTGTTCTCCCTGTGTATTGTCCCAGCTCTGTGCAGACAGCTGGCACACCAGACCTTGAGCGAACTGCCTAATGACCACAGGATCTGTTAAGGGATGAAGGCACCCTGCCAGGTTTATTGTTGATGAAGCACAATACTAGTATCCCGCAGACTCTACTGGACCACTAATACATGAATGCCCATAACAATGGACCGGCTCAGTGAATGGTGGGACTTTCCATTCTCCCCTCGGCTAGACAGAGACACTCGTTCTGAGACTCCATTTTATACATCAATACAAACAAGTTACGTACTGCCCTCTGACATAGTTAGTTGACACCCTCTGAGGTAGCTGGTTACCACCCATCACCTTGTACATCTCTATCCATCACACTGTCATCCTGACCTTATTTTTAGAATGGGTCAGCATGTTCCTGTTCTCTTTAGGGAATGTGTCGGTATTTAGGTGTTCTGGTACCACCCTTCTGGAATGTGTTTGCGTGAGTGCTCTGTGCCTAGCACCTCTTAGGAATGTGTTTTTGCAGTATCAGTTCTGTTCTTGCCAGATTCTGTGAGCAGGGCTTGCCTCTCACTCACAGCCTGATTTTGCTTTATATCAGCAAAGTTATGACCACAACTTTAGCCCAGTGAGGCCTCTGATACAAGGGCTTATGTCTCAGGCTCTCTTCCTACTATAGCATCTATGTTATTATTTGTATGTTTTACTTAGTCTGCCATCAGAGATTAAGCATCTGTTCCCCATATCCATTCCCATGCAACCCCATAAAAACAAACCACTATAAATGAATCAGCATGTTTCTCCGACAGTCCGGGAAAGAAGAGGGAGACTGTAATTGCAGTTTCTATTTTTCGATATGTGGTAGGTGTTCAGACACTGTGGTGATGAGGTCATAAAAGCCCTACGTCTCCATAAAGGAGGTGACATCTTTCTCTCCCAGGGACTGATCCTGCAAAGTTCTGTGCATTCTCAGCTCTCAGGGTATGTCTACACTGCAATAAAACATCCATGGCTGGCCCAGGTCAGCTGATGTGGGCACCTGGGTCTCAGACTGCAGGGCTATAAAATAGCAGTGTAGATGTTGGGGCTTGGGCCAGCTGTGGGCGTTTTATTGCCATGTAGACATGGCCCCAGTGAGATCAGCAGGAAATAAGGTGACACGGCACCTCAAGATCAGGCCCCTTTTGCCCCAGGATTTCAGTGCAGTTTACAAACATTGGCAAACGGACAGAGCCTGGACTTCTCCAGGAGTGGGCCATTGAGGGAGGGATCTGTAATAGCTCACTAAACAGAAATGCACAGCAATGTGATCAGTCAATGCCAAGACATTATCGCTCGTGTTAATTTCCTGCCAAATTCTGAAGATGCAATTAAGTAAGCCGACAATTTGAAACATTTTACGTTTTACGTCAAAATGGATTATAATCCTAATTTGATAATGCCTGCTAATGGCCCATTAGCTACCCTTGGCTTCTCCTCAGGTCAGCTAACATCCCACTGCTGCGAGGCGGTTGGCAGCAGAGAGATGGCAGTGTTCACATCATTAGAGATTATTGCTTCAGCAGCACGACAAAAAGACAGACAACAAAACCCAGCTTACTTGTCACTAGGGTGTTTATCTGACTCTAGATTTCAGGGTTAACTTTTACAGCTGTCCCCATTTGACAAAAGGAGCCTATTTTTCTAGCTCTTGTCTGCAGTGGATGGTGAGAGAGATGCTGCAGTAATACAAAAATCCTTACCAGACTTACAGTGTAAGGGCCCCTTTCTGCGGACCAGCAGAATTAGGGTGTCTCTGGCCACGCTTCTCCCCAGCCCCAAACCATGTGCTGCCATGTCCAGGTTTCTTTTCTTAAACCTTGCCAAAGTTGGCAAACAAACAGAAAAACACTCTTAACATCTTCCTTAGCCTTGGGGCCATCCCTCCCCAGGAACTCTGGCACTCCTGCGCCTAGCAGCCACCCCGTTTCAGTCAGCACGGCTGCCTTCCTTGATTGTCAGCCCCAGGGCTGCTTCTCTGAGCCCCTGGCCCCTTGCTCCAGTGACCCACCACAGACACTAACTCCACTCCAGTGTGGCTTTCCCTTCCCAGGGCTGTCTCAGTCCATCTCCTCCAGCTGCCCACTAGCAGCCCTTCATGGCCCAGGTGTAGGCCAGCCCCCATTAATTGGATGGCTTGGACTCACCTGCTCTGGGCTTAGGTCCGCCGCTGGGACCAACTACCCTAGTCCTAAAGCCTGAATTCAGCAAGCACCAAAGGATATGCCTAGCTATACGCATGTGAGTGGTCCCACTCAATTGAATTTGGTGCGTCGAGTTTAAGTACCTTGGTATATCAGGTCACTTTACACATGGGCTTAAGTGCCTCCCTGAATCAGGGCCCAAGTTAGTCAAACTGGAAGAATTTTGCACTTTTCCCAGCATGGAAGATGAAAAACGTTTCTCCTTTTGTTTCTAGTCAGTATAACTCATGTTCTCATGCCCCATCACCACAGCATAATGGCCTAGGGGAATGCTGATCATTAAGGATACGATTCTGTTACGGAGGTCACGGAGGCCAGGGATTCCAGGACTTTCCGGGACCTCCATGACTTGCTCTATGGCAGGGCTGGAGCAGCTGTCAGCCCCGGGGCCACCGGAACAGCTGATCGGCGGCCAGCCCCAGGACCATCGGACAGGGCCATCCCTAGCCATGTGTGAGCCCTACGCAGCCTCCCCCCTGCAGCATTTTGGAGGCAGGAGCCGTGGGGAGTCACTTTTGGGGGCCCCACAAGCCCAGAGAGGCACGGGGGATTAGTGGGGAGCTGTGTTGCTCAGGGCAGGGGGTTTGGGGGAAGGGATCCCCCCCCCTACTCACCGGCAGCGGTGGGAAGCAGAGCAGCCCGGCCCCAACCTGCTCTTCCCCACCAGCTCCCAGCGCGGCGCTCCGCTTCCCCCGGTGAGAGCTACGGGTGGTCCTTTCCCCAACCCCAGTGACATGGCTGGGGCCGGAGCATGGGAAGCAGAGCTGGCTGGGGCCGCGTCTCTCTGCTTCCCGCCGCCAGTGAGTGTGGGGGGCGATCCTTTCTCCTCACTCACCGGCGGCAGGAAGCGGAGCACCGTGGCTGGGATCTCGCAGAGTAGAGCGGGCTGGGGCCGGGTTGCCCCGCTTCCCGCCGCTGCCGGTGAGGGCTGGGTTGCTGGGGGAAGAGGTGGAATGGGGGTGGGCTGGGGGCGGAGCAGGGGGGAAGAGTAAGAGGCAGGGTGGAGGGAGTTGTCTGGGGCCCCCTTGGTTCTGGAGCAGCAGCGATCAGCCCTTTCGGCACGCTGTCCCCCCCTACCCCCAGGGTATTTTTAGCAAAAGTCAGGGACAGGTTTCAGGCTTCAATTAATTTTTCTTTATTGCCCATGACCTGTCCCGGACTTTTACTAAAAATACCTATGACAGAATCTTAACCTTATTGATAATGCAACTCAAATCAAAAACATTTTTTGACATACATTCAATGTTGGCCCTAAACTAGTTAAATAATCCCCAAATCTAAAGACTCCTGCTGAAATCTGTATTTGTGTGGGGAGGGGAAGGAGGCCGGAGTTGGGGGGCGGCTACAAACAGAACGGTCTTGGTTTTCTTAAAGTCCATTCATGATAATAAATAACAGGCCATAGAATGTAGTGGTTTAAATCAGAACTGCCCAATCTGTTCAACAGGGAGATCTGCTTAAACAGTGACAGACCCATATGGTATGATTGACAACTTTCTATCTGCAGAAAACCAAACACCCTTGCTCCGCCCCTGCCCCGCTCCTTCCCCGAGGCCCTGTCCCTGCCCTACCCCCTCTCTGAGGCCTCCCCCACTCCATCCCCCCATCCCTCCGTAGCTCATTTTCACTGGCCTGGGGCGGGGGGTTGGGATGTGAGAGGCAGTGAGGGCTCCGGCTGGGGGTGTGGGCTCTGGGGTGAGGCCAGAGATGAAGGGTTTGGGGTGCAGGGTGTGGGCTCCGGGCTGGTGGCTGGGGCCAAGGGGTTCGGAGTGTGGGAGGAGGCTCCAGGGTGGGGCAGGGGGTTGGGGTATGGGAGGGGATGCGGTCTCCAGAAGGGAGTTTGGATTCGGGAAGGGGCTCAGGGTTGGGGTGTAGGAGGGATTCCAGGCTCCAGGAGGGAACTGGGATGTGGGAGGGGGGCTGGGGCAAGGGGTTGGGGTGCAGAAGGGGATTTTGGGGTGCAGGCTCCAGCCAGGCAGTGCTTATCTCATGCGGCTCCTGGTCAGTGGCGCAATGGAGCTAAGGCCTGCCTTTACTCTGCACAGCTCCTGGAAGTGGCTGGCATGTCTGGCCTGGCTCCTAGGCACAGGGGTGGCCAAGTGGCTCTGAGGATCCTGGCCAATGGGAGCTGTGGAGCCGGCATTTGGGGCAGGGGCAGCACGTGGAGCCCCTGAGCCCCCTCCCACACCCAAGCTCCCTCCAGAAGCCTGGACCCCACACCCACTCCCACACCCCAACCCCAGCCCTGAGCCCCTCCTGCACCCAAACTCCCTCCTGGAGCCTGGACCTTGCAACCCCTCCTGCCCCCCAACCCGCTTGCCCCAGCCCTGAGCCCCCTCCTGCACCCCAAACCCCTCATCCCCTGCCCCACCCCAGAGCTCACACCCCCAGCTGGAGCCTGCACCCCCTCCTGCACCCCAACCTCTGTCTCCACCCTGAGCCCATTCCCACACACCAAACCACATGGATCCAGCCCTTAGCCCCCTCCTGCACTCCAAACCCCTCATCCCCAGCTTCACCCCTGTGCTTGCACCCCAACCCCCTGTCCTGGCCCAGTGAAAGTGAGTGAGTGAGGGTGGGGATAGTGAGCGATGGAGGGAGGGGGGATGGAGTGAGTGGGGGCGGGGCCTCAGAGAAGGGGCGGGGCAGGACAGAGCCTCCAGGCAGGGGCGGGGTAAGGGTGTTCATTTTTGTGCAATTAGAAAGTTGGCAACCCTAGGTGCAGGAGGGGGCTCAGAGTTGGGGCAGGGTGTTGGGTGCAGGCTCTGGGAGAGAGTTTGGGAGCAGGAGGGGGCTCAGAGCTGGTGCAGGAGGTTGGAGTGCGGGAACAGGTATGGGCTTCGGAGTGGGGCCAAAATGAGGGTTCACGGTGTGGAGGGGGCTTTGGGCTGGGGCAGGGGGTTGGGGTGTGGGAAGGGTTGCAGGGTGCAGGCTCCGAGAGGGAGTTTGTGTATGGGAGGAGGCTCAGGGCTGGGGCATGGGGTTGGGGTGCAGGGTGGGACTCCAGGCGACGCTCACCTCAGGTAGCTCCCGGAGGCAGCGACATCTCCCTCTGGCTTCGAGGCAGAGGTGTAGCCAGATGGCTCTGCGTGCTGCCCCTGCCTGTTGTGGTTCCCGGCCAATGAGAGCTGCGGAGCTGGCGCTCAGTGCAGGGGCAGCATGCAGGGCCAGGCAGGGAGCCTGCCAGCCCCATGCCAACCAGACCCTTAATGGCCCGGTCAGCAGTGCTGACTGGAGCCCCAGGGTCCCTTTTCAACTGGGCATTCCAGTCAAAAACAGGATGCCTGGCAACCCTACCATATGGTTCAAGGTGACAAAACCACTGCAGAAGTGATAGGACAGAAGAGGGGAAAGGGCATATCAAGACGGAGAAAATGCAAGCCATTGGGGAAGCCACTCACTGCATGCTCTCCGACTAGCTGTATGATGTCTGACAGGTTTGCAGGTTGCAGTTGGAAAGATTAGGGGTGACATTCCCCTCAAGTGCAGTTTGCACCACATCAGTAGGAGGGGGAATGCAGGAAGTGTTTGCCTTGCTGCTTTCTGAGTGTTCCCCAGCAGAGGCTGCCTGGTGGATGCAATGCACTAATTAGCTCATCTCCTGAGCATACTAGCCATACTCCCGCCCTGGTCTCTGCCACTCACTTTTAGGGCAACTTGACCTAGCTGCAGGCCCCTCAGAGAAGCAGGGGTTGGAGGCAATTTGTGTCAGACTTTCTGCCACTGAGGTGCACCCACCCCTGGCTTACAGCCATTGAAGCCAACTTGTCATATTTTCCTGCTGCTGCATTCTCAGACCTATGCACCCAGGTTCCAGTTCAGGAGAGCTTACAAGCACAGGCTTAACTTTAAGCATATGAGCAGTCCCATACTTAAAAATAAGCACACGCCTAAGTGTTTCTTTGGATTGCGGCCATGGTGTTTTTCACTTGCAGGACTGAGTCGAACATCAACGTATTTAACCTTTCAATAAATGATCATTCTGATGTGTCTTTCCAATTTGTCATGACATTTATCTGGGACATTCTCTGTTATAAAAATACCTACCAATCTATATTACTTGGGGGACTGTGCCTCTGCACATATGAGCTTACTGCCCATGAAAATAACAGAGTGTTTAGGCTAGATCCACAAAGAGAGTTAGGTGTCTAATTGGCATTTTAGGCACCTAAAAACCAACACTGAGATCCTCAAAACCCACACTCATCTGCCACCTAATCCTGTACAAGCCCAAATTCTCTAGCCACCTAAGTTTCTGCTGGTAAAATCCCCTAGGTGCCTAAATTTCTGCCATTGGGCATGCACACAGTCATGTAAGTCCTGACAATGCCAAGCTGCACGGGACCTAAGACCTGGTGGGATCCTCAAACTAGGTGTTCCCCCGTCTATCTCATCTGGCTAGCTTAGGCGGTGCAGTGTGCTAGTTTGTGTGAGTCCCATTCTTAGGCACCGAACTGTCCCTATGTGTTGTATAGAGAGCCTGGCCACTTAACTCGGGGTGAGGATTCCACTAGGTGGCAGGACACCTGAAGTTATAGAGTTGCAACTCTGAGCCTACGTGCTCTTTATGGAACTAGCCCTTTGTATTTCAGTTCGAGCTGGCCAAATAATGAAACGACAGATTCTAGAATATATTCCTGGGCAAAGGAACTGACTTCACTCCGCTGCTGTTTGCAGCATCACAGTAGTTGTTATTTGTGAGTATTTGAACAATCAGATGAATATGTTGGGGAATCCTGAAAGTTTCATGATATTTCATGAAAGTTTCAGTGGTTCACAGTCATGCAAACGGGGTCCCGCAGGGCTCGGTTCTGGGTCCAGTTCTGTTCAATATCTTCATCAATGATTTAGAAAATGGCATGGAGAGTACACTTATAAAGTTTGTGGATGATACCAAGCTGGGAGGGTTTGCAAGCGCTTTGGAGGATAGGATTAAAATTCAAAATGATCTGGACAAACTGGAGAAATGGTCTGAAGTAAATAGGATGAAATTCAATAAGGACAAATGCAAAGTACTGCACTTAGGAAGGAACAATCAGTTGCACACATACAAACTGGGAAATGACTGCCTAGGAAGGAGTACTGCAGAAAGGGATCTGGGGGTCATAGTGGACCACAAGCTAAATATGAGTCAACAGTGCAACACTGTTGCAAAAAAAGCAAACATCATTCTGGGATGTATTAGCAGGAATATTGTAAGCAAGACACGAGAAGTAATTCTTCCGCTCTACTCCGCGCTGATTAGGCCTCAACTGGAGTATTGTGTCCAGTTCTGGGTGCCACATTTTAGGAAAGATGAGGACAAATTGGAGAAAATCCAGAGGAGAGCAACAAAAATGATTAAAGGTCTATAAAACATGACCTATGAGGGAAGGTTGCAAAAATTGGGTTTGTTTAGTCTGGAGAAAAGAAGACTGAGAGGGAACATGATAACAGTTTTCAAGTACATAAAAGGTTGTTACAAGAAGGAGGGAGAAAAATTGTTCTTCTTAACCTCTGAGGATAGGACAAGAAGCAATGGGCTTCAATTGCAGCAAGGGAGGTTTAGGTTGGACATTAGGAAAAACTTCCTAACTGTCAGAGTGGTTAAGCACTGGAATAAATTGCCTAGGGAGATTGTGGAATCTCCATCATTGGGGATTTTTAAGAGCAGGTTGGACAAACACCTGTCAGGGATGTTCTAGATCAGTGGTTCTCAAACTAGGGCCGCCGCTTGTTCAGGGAAAGCCCCTGGCGGGCTGGGCCGGTTTGTTTACCTGCCGCATCCACAGGTTCAGCCGATCGCGGCTCCCACTGGCCGCGGTTCGCCGCTCCAGGCCAATGGGGGCTGCAGGAAGGGCAGCCAGCACGATCCTCGGCCCGCGCAACTGCCCAAGCAAAAAAAAAAAAAAAAAAATAGAATGGCTGGAATGCCACCCCTAGAATTGTGCCACCCCAGGCACATGCTTGCTTTGCTAGTGCCTAGAGCCGGTCTTGATTTTAAAGAATGTTAAAATGTATCTAGCCCCCCCCACACACACACATTCGCTCACAAAACTACCCTGTTAGCTGCTCCTGTTCGCTAGCTCCTCTGGTCACTTAGGAGCGGGCTTTTTAAAGCCCTGGTCTTCCTGAGTAGCCCGCCTGCTCCCCCCAGTTATGGGTTGATGGGTGCTAAAGGTCTTGGGGATCAAAGCCTCGTTAAGAAGCTCTCAGCCTTGCCTAGTAGGCCACTAGGCTCAGCACATGGTCGCCCAAACAAACAGACCACACAGTATATTTCAGTCAAACAGCAAGCACACCACAAACACAAACACAAACACTACAGATGACAAACTTACCCCAAGGGTCACGTAATCGCTCCTCCTTCACCTGGAGAACTCCCTCACTAAAAACTCCCCTGTTAGTCGCTGTTGTTCACAGTTACTAAAGAGAGGGATTAACAAATGTGCTCTCTTTATTATCCCCTTTAGATCTGCATCACGTAGTTCGGCTCTTCTCTGTCTGAAACCCACCAAACAGCACACTGCAAATGATATCACTTTGGAGCAAGGGTTTCATTCTGATTCACTGGGAAATCCCCATGTCCCGCTTCCTCTTCTCCTTAACACCAGTCTATTACCAGAACTATCCCTGAGGAGCTGATGCAGGTCTGACCAGTCTCCTGAAAGAATGGACATGAAATTGGTGACTCCAACTTTGTAAAATGTTTCAGAGTAAGCAGCCGTGTTAGTCTGTATCCGCAAAAAGAACAGGAGTACGAAGTGGGCTGTAGCCCACGACAGCTTATGCTCAAATAAATTTGTTAGTCTCTAAGGTGCCACAAGTACTCCTGTTCTTTTTTTGTAAAATGTGTCACTATAGAACACTTAGGCTTTGCAAGGTAAATGGCTGAAGATGTAAAGATACATCCTCTTAGACTGATGTTCTGCGAGGCTTGTGCCCAGCAAAGGCTGTTCTTCATGTCCTCTAGACAGGGCCGGTGCAACCATTTAGGCAAACTAGGTGGCCGCCTAGGGCGCCTAGTGGTTGGGGGCACCTAAAAGCCTGCTCAAGTGAGGAGGTGCAGTGGAGGTGAGCTGGGGAGGGGGGGAGGGTGCGGGGAGGGCCGTCCGCAGTAACGGGGGGGCGCTCAGGGGAACCACTCCCCGCCCCAGATCACCTCCACTCTGCCTCCTCCGCTGAACACACAGCCCCCATTCTAATTCTTCTCCAATTGGCTCCGCAAGCCTGCGAGGGGAGGAGAATTAGAGCGGCGCCAGTGTGCTCAGGGGAGGAGGCAGAGCCGAGGTGAGCTGGGGCGGCGGGGTTAGCTGCCGTCGCGGGGGGGGGGCTCCCCAGGCAGAGTTAGCTTCTGCGGGGGGAGTCTTCCCAGGCGGGGTTAGCTGCCGCGGTGGGGGGGCCCCCCCGGGGGGGGTTAGCTGCGGCGGGGGGGGGGGCTCCCTGGGCGGGGTTAGCTTCCGAGGGGAGGGAGTCTCCCAGGTGGGGTTAGCTGCTGTGGAGGCGGGCTCCCTGGGCGCAGAGGGGGGGGTGGCTGCTGTGGGGGGGGCGGGGTTAGCTGGGTGAGGGGGGGCGCGAAACTTCCTTGCATCAGCCCTGCCTCTAGACAAATACCAGAAGTAGCAATGCGGAACTTTCCCTCCTGAGTATCTTCAGTGCTGACACATCAGTAAACAACCTGGCCCAGTGCTCTGAGCACTGGCAGCCATTTCCTCTGCACTACTGGCTTAGAGCATTACCAGCCAGCTAAATAGATGTAATATCAGAACTAGAACACATAGCCTTCAGCGTAACAATTCAAAGATAACTAGGGTTACCATATTTCCACAACCAAAAAAGAGGACACTGGGGGGGGGGAGCCCCACCCTAGCCCCGCCCCCACCCCGCCCCATCCACTCCCTCCCACTTCCCACCCCGACTGCCCCCCTCAGAACCCCAACCCCTCCTGCTTCTTGTCCCCTGACTGCCCCCTGCTGAGAACCCCCCACCCTAACTGCCCCCCCAGGACCCTACCTGTCCCCTGACTGCCCCAACCCTTATCCACTTGCATGTGTGGCAGGGTTGTAGAAATGTTGGTGGTGCCCAGAACCCCCCCCCCGCCACCTGCCTAAGGCTCTGGGAGTGGGGGTTGGGTGGGGGGAGGAGGTCTGGGGTGCAGGTCCTGGGTTGGGGATTAGGGTGCAGGAGGGGTGCAGGTTTGGGGATAGAGTTTGGGTGCTGGGTGCAGGCTCCAGGCTGGGGCAGGGGGTGGGTGTGCAGGAGGGGGTGAGGGGTGCAGGCTCTGGGATGGAGTTTGGGGGTGGGAGGCAGTGCAAAGGGAAGGGGGTGCAGGCTTTGGGAGGGAGTTTGAGGGCAGGAGGGGGTGTGTGGGAAGGGGGGAGGAGGTTTGGGAGGGAGTTTGGGGATAGGAGGGGATCAGGGGTTAGGGCTTGGGTCTGAGGATGGGGGTTCATGATGCAGGAGGGGGCTCAGGGCTGGGGCAGAGGATTAGGGTGCGGGGGGATGAGGGCTGGGGCTGAGGGGTTTGGGGCGTTGGAGAGGCTCAGGCTAGGGTGGAAGGGCAGGGTAAGGGCAGCCTGTCTTCACATTAGTGAATGGGAGACGCTAGGACCCAGGGGCAGCAGACAGCAGTTGCTGCTGGCTCTGGCAGTACAAGCAGGCAAGGGAGAGGCAGGCAGGCAGGCAGGGACGCGCGGAGGGGGGGTGGCAGGTGGAGGCCAGGGACCCATCCAACACTCCCCCGCTCCCTGACTGCCCCCCCCCAGACTCCCCTTACCATTCTGGCTCCACGTGTTTGCAAAACACGCTGCCTGGTGGGTCGGTTTGTGTGTTACACTGGGCTGCAGGCAGAGGGAGGGGGGAGCAGGGGAGGGCTCTGGCTGCTGGAGGCCAATGGGAGCGGGTCAATTGGCCCAGCCGCCCAATCAGCAGCCGCACTCTGCATGGAAGGGAGGCGAGGGAGAAAAAAAACCCGGACATTTTAACCTTGTTACCAATTCCTCCCGGACGGCTATTTAGAGACACAAAAGCCGGACATGTCCGGGGAAATACGGACGGATGGTAACTCTAAAGATAACACACCTCTAAGCTGTAGGCCAGCTCAGCAAGAAGAGGAATTCGTGCATGTGAGCAGCCCTAGCATATTCCACCCAGCAGAGGGCAGTGGTACCTACGTATCAGATGTTCTGTGGGCATTAAGATGTATACATGTAGTTCACATGGTGAGACAAAGGAGACTCCACATGGCAAATCGGCTCTTGACTGTGCAGCCAGCCACATTCCCCCCCAATATAAACACACATTTTGGAAGAGTGTTGCTGAATGCTGTAGAGCCAAGTCAGCATGTTAAAGATCCCGTGGGAAAAAGGAGGCTTGCAAACTAACCAACTGCAATTGTTGCTGGGGTCTGAGTCCTGGATTTGCAAATGTGACACAGCCTCCTTGCTATTGTGCCATGTGTGTCTATTGTAAACCAGTGGGATATTACGCAACCAGTGAGACAGATGGAGATTTGTTCACGAGACATAGCTGGATTTCTATTAGAACAGCATGTCAGCATGACAAACATCATTCCAGAAGTAACTTGGAGCAGCTCCTTTTCTCCCTCATTGTCAATAAGTCTTTGGAGATGTTTTTGGGCAATGATTTATGATAATTTCTTGCTGTTCAGGACTTAAAATACAGTGGAGACCTCAGAGTGCCTTATAAATCAGAAAACAGGATGGTCTTTACACCCTCATTATTATTCTACAAGAGCAATGTAAGACAAGGAGCCATAAAAGTGTCTTCAGTACTAAGTTGTTTCAGCCAGATTTGGTGCCAGGTGAAAAATATTTAGGTCTTCAGAGACTGTATAATTTAAATAGGATAGATAAGTAGGGGTAGACGTAACACATTGAACTCAATATCAAAGATATTACAAGAGCACCAAGTTTGCCTTTCATTCTCTAAAATATGGATGGAATGAAAAGAAAAGTGAGCAAAACACAGAAGCTAAGGAGCCCCTTTTAAACACTGAGATGAGATTGAATAGTATTGTCAGCATAAAACAGACATAATTCATAGATTTGTAGATTTCAAAACCAGAAGGGATCATTGTGATCATCTAGTCTGACCTCCTACGTAACACAGGGCAAAGACCTGCCCCACAATAATTCCCAGAGCAGATCTTTTGGAAAAATATCCAACCTGCATTTCAAAATTGTCAGTGATGGAGAATCCACCACAACCCTTCATAAATTGTTACTTACTCTCACTGTTAAAAACGTATGCCTTATTTCCAGCCTGAATGTTTCTAGCTTCAACTTCCAGCCATTGGATCATATTATACCTTTCTCTGCTAGACTGAAGAACCTATTAAATATTTTTACCCCATGTAGATACTTATAGACAGTAATCAAGTCACCCCTTAAGCTTCTCTTTCTTAAGCTAGAATTGAGCCCCTTGAGTCTATCACTGTAAGGCAGGTTTTCTAATCCTTTAATCATTCTCATGGCTCTTCTCTGATCCCTCTCCAATTTATCAACGTCCTTCTTAAACAGTGGACACCAGAACTGGACACAGTATTCCATCAGTGGTCCAACCAGTGCCAAATACAGAGGTAAAAAAAACCCTCTTTATTTCTACTCAAGATTTCTCTTTTTATGTATTTCAGGATCTTGTTAGCACTCTTAGCAGTGTCACACTGGGAGCTCATGTTCAGCTGATTATCCACCGTGACCCCCAAATCTTTTTCAGAGTTACTGCTTCCCAGGACAGAGTCCCTCATCCTGTAAGTATGGCCTACAGTCTTTGTTCCTAGATGTATACAGGTACATTTAGCCATATTAAAACACATATTGTTTGCGTCTAGCTTACCAAGTGATCCAAATCACTCTCCATCGGTGACATTTTTGCTTCATTATTTACACTTCCCCAATTTTTATGTCAGCTGCAAACTTTATCAGTGAAGATTTTATGTTTTCATTAATAAAAATATTAAATAGTGTAGGGCCAAGAAGCAATCCTAGTGGGACCCTACCAACAACTTGTTCAATGAGTCCTGTCTTCTTCATGGCTTTACCAGGTTCTACCATTCTGATCCATCTGTGCCATCCCCATCCCTCAGTATGGTATCTCAATATGGCAGCACTAATAGGCACTTATGGAAATGTTTGAGTACCAAATATTTCAGCTATCCCCATGTTTAGGCCAGGGCCGGATTAACTTTTTGTGGGCCCGGTGCCAAACATATTTGTGGGCCCCCGGGGAATGAAGGGGCCAGGGGCAAGAGCACAGCGGGCAGGGTAGATTTGATTTAAATCATGATTTAAATCACTAGTCAGTAAGACTCGATTTAATCATGGTTTTCTACATAAAAGTGCATTCTTGTTGGTTGTTATAACCTTAATACATATTCTTCACAACTGAGAGATAAATGCAGGTTTCATTTTTAGAAGGTACACACTATACATTTTTAAACAGTGATATATTTTGAAAACTTTTCAGATGAGTTTTACAGCTGTATCAGAAAATGAATGGTTATTTGGTTATTTCATTTACCAATGATAATTGAAGCAGATATTTATCAAGTCATTGGGAGGTGAACTATCTCCAGTTCAACAGGTTAATCATTAATATTTGGAGGATTTTCTTGCCAGGCTGTATTAGGAGGAGAACATCACCAGACAGACATTTAAATTGTTTTATTTAACTAAAACAACAACATTTCGAATTCTGGATTTTTTTCTTCAAAAGCAAACATAATATTTTAACCAAAAAGCATGTGTCCCTCGCTTCTCACATTTATCTCAAGACTTCTTCTCCTTGTCCAGATCTATTCTGCCTCCAACAATCTTCTATTCATTGAACTTTCTGAAACTTTTCACTTTTAGAGAGAGGTAAGGGATTGCCTCTGTGTACACAAATTTGCAGAGGGACAATAGAGTTGACGTCTGTTTTTTCTCACCTCTATATATTATTTATTTATTTAAAACATTTTTGCTGTTAACAAGCATGTTACCTCTGAGGAGACAAATCCACAGTTTGAGAACTGCAAAACTAAGCATCTCTGATGGTATCTTCTAGACTGAGCACTGAGTCCCATTGGGTAGATAGGAAGATTAACCTAAATAATCTATACAGAAGCCCGTGGAGCCCTATAAGATTGGGTCCCTAATCCATGAACTATTAGAACTCTTTTACAAAACTTTTCTTAAATATTACATGAATATATTGTCTCATACTATAGAATTAGAATTTATAATCCCTATTCCATGATGACATATAATTAAAACTATGTTTAGATAGGATTTTTTCCTCAAAAATCCAATTTAAGTTAAAAAAATCAGATTTTTTTTTAAGTCATTGATTTTCCCCCTGCCCTGACAGAGGGGCATGGTTGGGGGGAAAGATTGGTCCCCAGCTGGAGCGAGGCAGGGTCCAGGGGCAAGATGAGCACAGTGAGGCATGGGGGGCAGATTAGACCCTGCTGACTGGAGCAAGGCAGGGGCCGGGGGCAAAAGCACAGCAGGGCTGGAGCTAGGGTTGTCCCTGGAGCAAGGGAGGGGCTGGGGGTAAACTGCAAGTGCAGCAGGGCTGGGGAGGGGTAAAAAGGATCCCCCCCGCCCCTGTCCACATAGAGCGGGTACCTACCTTCTCCCTGGTTCTAGCTCATTCTCTTCATCTCTCTCTGCACTGAGCTGAGGGTGGGGGTGCTCTGAGCACAGGGCTGGGGGTGCAGGGTCTGGCCAGGAGTTAGGGTGAGGGAGGGGGCTTAGGGTTGGGGCAGGAGGTTGGGGTGTGGAGTGCTTACCTGGGGCAGCTCCCATTTGGTGCAAGGGGTGCAGGTGGGAATGTGGGGGAGGGGGTGCAAGAGCTCCTGTTTGGTGCTCAGGGTGGGGGTGGGGATGTGGGGGAGGTGCAGAAGTCAGGACTGGGGTCGTGGGGGGTGCAGGAGTTAGGGCAAGGGGTTGGAGGTGTGAGAGGGCAGTGCAGGAGTCAAGGCAGAGAGCTGGGGGTGTGGGCTGGGATCGTGGGGGTGCTCCCTTCCCTGATTCCATGGCAGGGGGCTGGAGGGGGTATGCCCTGATTCCATCTCCTTCCCCAAGGCACCACCCCCACCTCTTCTCCGCCTCCTCCCCTGAGCGGAGAGCGTGCTGCAGCTCCGCTACTCCCCCTCCCTCATGTGGGTGAACAGGTGTTCGGCGGCAGGGGAAGTGTTGGGGGCAGGGAAGGGCAGGAACGCGGCATGCTCAGGGGAAGAGGTGGGGGAGGGGGAGCTTGGCTGCTGGGGGAGCCTGCCCTGCTGCAGCAGGAGCCGGCAGGACCAAGCTTCTGCCAGCTGCCCCCACAGGAGAGAGCAGTGACGGGGTGTGTGTGTGTGGAGAAGAGCAGACCGGTCTGGGGCCCCTTTGGAGCATGGGCCTGGCGCCATGGAAAATCCAGTACTGGTTTAGGCAGCAGTATATAGTGTCAGTATCAAATCTCACAAGAGGTTAGTCCTGCTCAGAACTTGGATAGGAGATTTGCAAAGCAAATCCAGGGAGTTTAAGTATGGAACCAATGACCAAGCATGGCACTAAGGGGCACTGTGCTGTTGAAGGTACCACTTTTGGTAAAAATTGGTAAAAATACCAAAGGCATTTTTTTGCAAAGATGACCCCTAGATCTGGTCTTTTGAACTAGTGCCACTGTAGACAGGACAACTGCATTCCATCTTTGCATTTCACTTGGAGGTGGTATTCATTTTGTGACATTGTACTCCATATGTTTTTTTATGGAAATATGCTTATGAATGTAAATATGATGTAACTGGAATATGCTTTATGCAAAAGGTCTCTTGTAAGGTATCATTACAAAACTTATAATCTACTGAGGGTGTTCATCCTATTTGTATGTATGTATCATTCTTGTATCTGAAACTAGAAATATGTATAATTACAAAAGGACCTCAGAGTAATACTTCAAAGTGTGGGTCATTAATGGTGGCTTAGGATCTTGATGGCTCCCATTAACTAGGCCAATTGGTTGTGAATGGGTTCATTTATCTGCAAGCCTTCCTGTGTACCTGTGACCTGGGTAATGAAGAATGAGGTCTTACAGTGACATGTGACCATGTCACGTGATACTGGAATTCATCTTAAACCTGGTGCTTTTCCATTTAGAAGGAGGGCTGTGGACCCAGAGAGACAAAAGATTCCCGCCTTGGGCCAAAGCTATAAAAGGGGGTGGAACAGAACAAAGGGGATTGCCAGTCATGAGAAATCCCCAAGTTACCACCTGAGCTGGAACTAACAAGAATTGTACCAGGGAAAAGGATTGGGGCCAGACTAGGAAGGAGTCTAGTCTGTGAAAGAAGCGAATTGGAACATAAAGCTAACTAAACAATTTCAACAGGTTTCCACTTTTTCAGCAGGCTTCCACCTTTGGCTCCCAAACACAACAGTGTCATAAAAATTGAATACTCTCAAAGTGTTACTCTGTGAACAGGCTCTGCCTTATACCAGGCCTCTGATAAAAGGGCTTATGTCTTAGGCTCTCTTCCGACTACAGATGGGACTAGAAGCAAGAAAAGTCATTCACACATCCAGCTTACCGAGTGCACAGAAAAGAACAACTCTGCTCATCTCAAAGAACCAATCCATTGGTTCGTGCAGTGAATACTGTATTTTATAGTTTAGCACCAGCTAGGGTGACCAGATGTCCCGATTTTATAGGGACAGTCCCGATTTTTGGGTCTTTTTCTTATATAGGCTCCTATTACCCCCCACCCCGTCCCGATTTTTCACACTTGGTTACCCTAGCACCAGCATTTGCTTTTTTTTTCACTTTACCAGTCCCATGGCTTCATCATCACTCTAGCCTTTGGGTGCTGGTGGCTATGGTAACATGCAATCCTGAAATGCAAGAAATATCTTTAAATAAAACCACCGCTTCAGCTGAATGCCACTAGGTTGGCCAAGGTTCTTACTGGCTGTTTTATATCTGTAGGCTGACACAAGAGGCAAGGATACTGCCAGGCTGACAGGGCAAACCCCTCCTCTGTGCGTCCAGAGACTGGTTAGATAAAACAATGTGCTCTCTTACAGCTTGTGTGCATGACTTTAATGACGGCACATTTCACAGAACATCACCTGTCCCCTGAAAGTTACTCCTGGCACCCAACAATCAGAAACAGGAAGTGGATGGACTTTCAGAGTTCTGGGCTTAAAAGTGGAACCACTTTCAAAGGAGGCCATTTGGGATGGGAAAGTCTCAATATGCTGCTGAAGACATAGGCTAGACAGGGATACATACTTATCCTGGACCTACCGCTAGTGGAGCTAATTGACACTGATGGTCTTCATCACCCAATGTGGTAGTTCTGGCAAATGGCAAATGGTGAGAATATTCTGGGGGACACAACTTGTGCTCACTGGAACCACCACTTCATAGAAGATTAAGTTCTCACCTCTTCTGATTATATTTCTATCCTATCCTAGGCTAATTTCTGAAGAAAGAAGATTCTCTCTCCTTCTGATACAGGTTCCTCAGCATACAGTGGTACAGAGCAAGGATCTAGGGACTAGGGAGGGGCTAGTTGCAAACAGGTTCTGTTGGATAATTCTGTTTCAGCCAAGGAAGGTTTGGAGAAGTTGGAG
The DNA here is from genome assembly GCF_013100865.1 of Trachemys scripta elegans. NCBI lineage: Eukaryota > Metazoa > Chordata > Testudines > Emydidae > Trachemys > Trachemys scripta. The sequence continues at coordinate 1,183,926 of NC_048318.1, forward strand.
CCAATCTTATTTAGCATTTTCATTAATGACATTGGCATCAAAAGTGGGAGTGTGCTAACACAATCGGTGGAGGACACCAAATTTGGGAGGTGAGAGGGGCACACCCTCACTCCAGTAGAGAGGAAGCTAACAAGCTCTTCTGGGCTCAGCCAGCACTAACCAGACACACCTGTAAGGCTTGTTCTGCCTGGAGAGAGGAAGCTTAAAAAGGGAAAATCCCCCACAGGGGTGGGCAGTGACTAGGAGCAGGCAGTTGTGCCTCACAGACTGCTGGCTAAGTGACAGATCAGCAAACAGGAAGACAGTTGCAGACTTTGCTACCCCTGAGACCATATGGACCTGGTGCAAAGTGGGGATTGCCACAAAGATGGGCTGGAGGCAGACCTTAATCCTGAGCAAGGATATTAGAACCTATAGGTAACATGAACCCCAAAAGGGTGACCCAAAAGATTGCCTAAGAGGCTGACCACCTTTGTCTTTTTCTTTTACTCTGATTCTCCCTCTCCCAGAGGAGGGAGAGGGAAAAGAATCTTTGGTTGTTTGGAGAAGCCCTTGTTTGCCACAACCAGGGGAAGGACTCTGTAAGTAGCCCAAATTGTGGTTTGGTGGGTACTCAAGAGGACCCCTAGCTACCACAGGAAGTATTGTCAATACAGAGGAGGACTGGAGTATCATACAAGGCACCTTGAAAACTGGAGTAATAGAAATGAGATGAAATTTAATAGTGCAAAGTGCAAGGTCCTACACCTAGGGACTAACAACAAGAATTTTTGCTATGAGCTGGGGACATGTCTGTTGGAAGCAACAGAAGAGAAAAAAGTTCTGGGTGTACTGGTCGGTCATAGGATGACTATGAGCTGCCAGTGTGATGCAGCTGCGAAAAAGGCTAATGCAAGTCGAGGAGTCATCAGGTGAGGTATTTCCAGCAGAGATAGGAAAATGTTCTTACACATTATACAAGGCACTTGTGAGCCCTCATCTGGCATAGTGTGTACAGTTCTGGTCTCCCATGTTTAAGAAATTTTAATTCAAATTGGAACAGGTGCAGAGAAGGGCTACGAGGATGATCTGAGGAATAGAGAACCTACCTGAGAAGAGGAAACTCAGGGTTTGTCTACACTGCCCTGTAAGCCTGGGCTAAGACTCAGGCTTGAGCCCAGACCTCCTTTTTGTCTAAACACAGTTGTCTCAGACTTGGGCTCAGACCTAGGGTCCTAGGACTCTGCGGGGTCCGAGCCCAAGTCAAGCAGTGACACAGGGTTCAAGCCCTGTTCCTTTGCAGTGTAGACATAGCACCCCCTTGACCAAAAGTATCCCACAATCCCATGGGACAATTTCCTTTGTCCCCTCTATCCTAAGAATCTCCAATCCACTGAAAACAGAAGCAGCCCCCTTGGTGTACTGCAGCAACTCAGTGAGTCAGCGTTAACCCTTCCGTTGTCTTCTGACCACTAAGCTACAAACACACCATCAGAGAGCCTTCTGTGTTTGCAATGCAGATTGACCAGAAGAAGCTTTTTGCAAGTGCGCTGCTTCATGTTCATGGGAGCACTGCCAGATTTTGGTGAATCTGTAGTGTGAGGCCAGTAAAACAGTGGACTTCAGTAAGAGTACCTGGAATGATCAGGCGTACCAGCAAATAGTGAAGAAGCTGCCAGCATTGCAAATATATTAGATCGGTGACCAGTCCAGGGAGCAGATTAAGTGGCTCAAGACTGAGTACCAGAAAAAGGGGACCAGAAGCTGGGAATGGGCGACAGGGGATGGATCACTTCATGATTACCTGTTCTGTTCATTTCCTCTGGGGCACCTGGCATTGGCCACTGCCGGAAGACAGGATCCTGGGCTAATCGACCTTTGGTCTGACCCAGTATGGCTGTTCTTATGTTCTAGACTCGCGCCTTGGGCAATTTGCCGACATCATGCCCGTTTGATAAGGAGTTTGACTGGGTGCTGGGCACTGTACCCAGCATGGAGCCAATGCTGGTGCACGATGACTTGGTCCACAGGGATGATATTCTGCTGGCCCCAGAATCCAGCATGGGGACTGGTGGGAGCTAGCAGCAGGCACCGAGGGAGGAGTATAAAAATGAAGTCACTCGGTCGCTGAACCAATCCCAGAGCAGATTTTGGAGAGGAGCAGCACACTATGCCCTGGTGGGGGATCGACCTAAGATACGCAACTTCAGCTATGAGAATAGCATAGCTGAAGTCAACGTATTTAGGTCTACTTACCGCGGTGTGTGCACAGGACTGAGTCGACTGCTGCCGCTCCCCTGTCAACTCCGGTTGTGCCTCTTGCGGCGGTGGAGTACCGGAATCGACGGACAGCGCTCGGGGATTGATTTTATTGCGTCTATGTGATTATCACGTATATTGAACAAAACTGGCCCCAGGACTGACCCTTGGGGCACTCCATTTGATGGCTGCCAACTAGACATGGAGCCATTTATCAATATCCGTTGAGCCCGACGATCTAGCCAGCTTTCTATCCACCTTATAGTCCATTCATCCAGCCCATACTTCCTTAACTTGCCGGCAAGAATACTGTGGGAGACTGTATCAAAAGCTTTGCTAAAGTCAAGGAATAACATGTCCACTGCTTTAGCCTCATCCACAGAGCCAGTTATCTCCTCATGGAAGGCAATTAGGTTAGTCAGGCATGACTTGACCTTGGTGAATCCATGCTGACTGTTCCTGATCACTTTCCTCTCCTCTAAGTGCTTCAGAATTGATTCCTTGAGGACCTGCTCCATGATTTTTCCAGGGACTGAGGTGAGGCTGACTGGCCTGTAGTTCCCTGGATCCTCCTTCTTCCTTTTTTTAAAGATGGGCACTACATTAGCCTTTTTCCAGTCATCCGGGACCTCCCCCGATTGCCATGAGTTTTCAAAGATGATGGCCAATGGCTTGAACTAGAGTAAATGGTGGATTCTCTGTCATTTGAAGTATTTAAACCATGATTTGAGGACTTCAGTAACTCAGCCAGAGGTTCGGGGTCTGTTACAGGAGTGGATGGGTGAGGTTCTGTGGCCTGTGATGTGCAGACCAGATGGTTATGATGGTCCTTTCTAGCCATAAGTTCTATGAGTAAGGTGCAGGGGTGAGGTCAGGTCAATGCTGAGGGTGGGGATCAGGTCTGTAGAAGATGGAGTATGTTTAGATAAGTGAGAATGGGCAAAGGCTTGGACATCTTCTTGTCTGAGCTGGCACCAACTTGACACCACTGTTCCTTTAACTGTTGCTTTCACCTCCAGGACCCTGGGCTCTGATGCGGGAAAGAGGAATGGAACCTCCTCGCAAATATCTCCCTTCCCAGCCTGAGCTCCTAAGGGAGCATTCTCCTTCTGGTCTTAGCAATACCCTACCTCAGTCTCCATGCCTGGTCCATGCCCTTCCTCTCTCCCTCTCATGCCTTAATGCTAACAAGTGCCTTGGAGCCAAAGCTTCCTAACCACTGTCCTCTGCTTCCTCACAGACCCTGCTTTGCGCAGCTCACTCTAGGCCAGAAAAGCACAAGGAATGCTGAGCCTAACAGCGCCTCAGCAGTCCTCTCTGCCTCCTCTTCGGGGATGCATCTTCAAATGACTCTGTGACGATGGGTATGTCTACACTGCAATAAAACACCCGCGGCTGGCCCACATCCCCTGACTTGTGCTTGTGAGGCCATAAAATTACAGTGTAGATGTTCGGGCTCTGGTTGGGGTCCTAGTTTTGGCATCCTCCCCCCTTGAGCCTCTGAGTGTCTACACTGCAGTTTTATAGCTCCGCACCCGAGCCCCCCAGAGCCCAAGTCAGCTGACACAGGCCACCCTCAGGTATTTTATTGTAGTGTAGACATACCCTCAATCAGGGCTGGCGCAACCCATTAGGTGACCTAGGCGGTCGCCTAGGGCACTACAGTTTGAGGGGGAGCGACCGCGGTGGCGGGACCTTCCTCTGTGGGGGGCGGCATTTCGGGGCGGGACCTTCCTCCCCCTAGGGCAGCAGAAAAGCTGGCAGCGCTCCTGCCCTTAATGCCATAGCTTAGCCCGTTATTAGCACAGAATCATTGGGACAATTTGCCCACGGCTGCGGTAGATTCTCCATCACAGGCAATCTTTAAGACAAGAGGGGATGTTTTTCTAAAAGATCTGCTGTAGTTCAAATCGGAATTATTTCAGGTAAACTCTATGGCCTGTGATATGCAGGAGCTTGCATTAGATGATCAGAGTTTTCTTTTCTGGATTTAGCCTCCATGAACGTAATGGCTCAGTGAGCAGCTGTAGAAGGATTTGTCTGCACAGGAAAGCTATTGCAAAATAAGCTATTCTGCACTAGTTCCTCATGTGTACACTCTTATTCCACACTAGAGTGTCTTTGTGTAGTTTAACTTAATCCAAAAGTAGACTAGTATAGAATAAGAGTGTCCATCCAGGGAGCTATTATGGAATAGCTATTCTGGCCTGTTTTCCTACATAGACAAACCCCAACTGTTTGACTTGCTTGGACGTATAGCTACTGTGTACTAATCACTGCTTATTAAAGAAATCTACTGGTTCTTTTTATTAAGTGACAAAAATACACAGAGCGTTTGCTAAAATATTAAACACTTAGCTAGGGAAGTGACATGCATAATTTGTTAGGTTTACACAACAGGCTTAGGGAAAAACAAATTACATAAAATATAAAGTTTTACTGTGAGTCATTTCACTCCATCGCCATGAATAATTCAATTCTCTTTACAACATTACATTATCGCTAGTATAGCCTTTCTCTAAGAAAACTGACAGGAGACAATGAGAAATTAATGTTTCCAGCTTTATGTGCACGCAAAAAGAAATCTTGTTAAGTATACATAAGATAGGAAGCGGAATAAATAATTAAAGAATATATGTTAAAAAGAACACACAAATTTATCACGGAGAAGCAGTCATGGTTCCATAGCTGAGTTAAGTTAAGTTTCGCACTTCAAGCTGGGATTCAAGCTCTTTGCTATATATGAAGAATACTGTTCAAGATCAGGCCAGGGGGAAGTGTTTCTTAATGGTCAGGGAGGGCAGCTGGCCTAGTGGTTGGAGCAGAGGTGACCAGGCCTAATGGCCACCGCCCAAATCAGGAGCCAAGTTACCAAGTCCAGGGAGCGAGCCAGAGCTGAGAACCAGGAATCAGAAGCCAAGGGTCAGAGCCAGAAGAATCAGGTGAAGCAGAGCATGGACCAGGAGTGGAAACCAGGAACTGGGAGCCAATGGGGAGAAACCAGTGGTGGCAGCCAAGAACAAGGACCAGGAAGCAGAAGCAGGGGTTAGGAGTGAGGGTCAGGAGCAAGAATGGAGCTGAGAGCAGGACCAGGGAGCAGGACCAGAAACACAGCGGTAGGCAAGGAAACTATTGAGCAGCCAGGGACCCAGGCCTTCTCCAGAGTTTAAGAATGTGCCCACTGGAGTCTTCAGTCAATCAGGAGGTCAGGTTCATTAGTTGAATCAGCCGAGGGCAATGAGCTGGGTCTTCGTTCAGCTGTGGGTCCCTGACACACACTGTATCCTCCCCAAAATTGCAACACTTATTTGCTGCATACTGAATTAATTTCCTGGGAGTTTTCAAGAAAATCCAGTATTTAATGTATGAGTTCAAATTAATTTAAAAATGGATCCGAGCCCCCTGTGCTAGAAACTGAGCCCCCTGTGCTAGAGCCAGTTTTGTCCCAGGTGGTCTCAGCTCAGACATTGTGTTTACACAAACACTGGCTGAGATGAGCCTTGAGTAGATCTGATGCAATGGGCAATTTTTTTAAATAGTTTTTTTTATAGAATCATAGAATCATAGAATATCAGGGTCGGAAGGGACCTCAAGAGGTCATCTAGTCCAACCCCCTGCTCAAAGAAGGACCAAACCCAGCTAAATCATCCCAGCCAGGGCTTTGTCAAGCCTGACCTTAAAAACCTCCAAGGAAGGAGACTCCACCACCTCCCTAGGTAACGCATTCCAGTGTTTCACCACCCTCCTAGTGAAATAGTTTTTCCTGATATCCAACCTGGACCTCCCCCACTGCAACTTGAGACCATTGCTCCTTGTTCTGTCATCTGCCACCACAGAGAACAGCCAAGCTCCATCCTCTTTGGAACCCCCCTTCAGGTAGTTGAAGGCTGCTATCAAATCCCCCCTCATTCTTCTCTTCTGGAGACTAAACAATCCCAGTTCCCTCAGACTCTCCTCATAAGTCATGTGCTCCAGCCCCCTAATCATTTTTGTTGCCCTCCGCTGGACTCTTTCCAATTTTTCCACATCCTTCTTGTAGTGTGGGGCCCAAAACTGGACACAGTATTCCAGATGAGGCCTCACCAATGTCGAATAAAGGGGAACGATCATGTTCCTCGATCTGCTGGCAATGCCCCTACTTATACAGCCCAAAATGCCGTTAGCCTTCTTGGCAACAAGAGCACACTGTTGATTCATATCCAGCTTCTCGTCCACTGTGACCCCTAGGTCCTTTTCTGCAGAACTGCTACCTAGCCATTCGGTCCCTAGTCTGTAGCAGTGCCTGGGATTCTTCCATCCTAAGTGCAGGACTCTGCACTTGTCCTTGTTGAACCTCATCAGGTTTTTTTCGGCCCAATCCTCTAATTTGTCTAGGTCCCTCTGTATCCGATCCCTACCCTCTAGTGTATCTACCACGCCTCCTAGTTTAGTGTCATCTGCAAACTTGCTGAGAGTGCAGTCCACACCATCCTCCAGATCATTAATAAAGATATTAAACAAAACCGGCCCCAGGACCGACCCTTGGGGCACTCCGCTTGAAACCGGCTGCCAATTAGACATGGAGCCATTGATCACTACCCGTTGAGCCCGACGATCTAGCCAGCTTTCTATCCACCTTACAGTCCATTCATCCAGCCCATACTTCTTTAACTTGGCGGCAAGAATACTGTGGGAGACGGTATCAAAAGCTTTGCTAAAGTCAAGGAATAAGTGTACTTGTCTCTCTCCCTATTGTTCTTTATAACTGAAAGTTTCTCTGTCAGCAGAGGCTGAAGAATAACGCTGTTCTTCAGAGAAATTCACAAAGCATTGCCCTATTTTAAATGGCTTCCATCTTCTAGTGTTCTCTATGGGAGGGCGGGCGTAGACTGTGCTCAGCAGAGATGGCCACTGCCTCCATTGACCTGTGTCTCACTTCTCCTCTCTGTCGCCATCTTCCATGAGGGCAGCTTTGGCTCAGTCCTCTTGAGAACAATGAGAACCACTGAGGAAGGGGCCAGTTGCTACGTGTAATCCATAGCCTCATTGAGAGCAATGGGAGATGGTGGCTATTTTCAAAGTGGGCAATTCTTGGTAAATGTTTCTGAAATGATCTGTCATTCGGGAAGAGTCAAAACAGTTGTTCCTCAGCTGAAACCAAACAGCTTCATGGTGTCAGAGAAAAACAATTAATACATGGAAACGTGCCTTTGATAGTGTTTCCTAAAAAGAGAAACTTCTTAAAGCAGTAACAACCTCATCATATGGAATTGATGTCCAATTCTGGTGTCTGCACTATTAAAAAAAGATGTTGAAAAATAAGAGAGAGCTTAGAGAAGATCTACAAGAATGATTTGAGGTCTGGAAAACCTGCCTTACAGTGAGAGACTCAAGGAGCTCCGTCTATTTATCACCAAGGGCAAGTCATGCCTGACTAACCTAATTGCCTTCTATGATGAGATAACTGGCTCTGTGGATGAGGGGAAAGCTGTGGACATGTTATTCCTTGACGTTAGCAAAGCTTTTGATACTGTCTCCCACAGTATTCTTGCCAGCAAGTTAAAGAAGTATGGGCTGGATGAATGGACTATAAGGTGGATAGAAAGCTGGCTAGATTGTTGGGCTCACCAGGGTAGTGATCAATGTCTCCATGTCTAGTTGGCAGCCGGTATCAAGCGGAGTGCCCCAAGGGTCGGTTCTGGGGCTGGTTTTGTTCAATATCTTCATTAATGATCTGGAGAATGGCGTGGACTGCACCCTCAGCAAGTTTGCATATGACACTAAACTGGGAGGAGGAGTAGATACGCTGGAGGGTAGGGATAGGATACAGAGGGACCTAGACAAATTAGAGAATTTGGCCAAAACATAATCTGATGAGGTTCAACAAGGACAAGTGCAGAGTCCTGTACTTAGGATGAAAGAATCCCATGCACTGCTACAGACTAGGGACCGAGTGGCTAGGCAGCAGTTCTGCAGAAAAGGACCTAGGGGTTCCAGTGGACGAGAAGCTGGATATGAGTCAATAGTTTGCCCTTGTTGCCAAGAAGACTATAAGAGGGATGTTGAAAAATCGGAAAGAATCCAGCAGAGGGCAACAAAAATGATTAGGGGGCTGGAGCACATGACTTATGAGGAGAGTCTGAGGGAACTGGGATTGTTTAGTCTCCAGAAGAGAAGAATGAGGGGGGATTTGATAGCTGCTTTCAACTACCTGAAAGGGGGTTGCAAAGAGGATGGATCTAGACTGTTCAGTGGTACCAGATGACAGAACAAGGAGTAATGGTCTCAAGTTGCAGTGGGGGAGATTTAGGTTGGATATTAGGAAAAACTTTTTCACTAGGAGGGTGGTGAAGCATTGGAATGGGTTACCTAGGGAGGTGGTGGAATCTCCTTCCTTAGAGGTTTTTAAGGTCAGGCTTGACAAAGCCCTGGCTGGGATGATTTAGTTGGGGACTGGTCCTGCTTTGAGCAGGGGGTTGGACTAGATGACCTCCTGAGGTCCCTTCCAACCCTGATATTCTATGATTCTATTCTATTCTAGCTTATCAAATAGAAGGTTAAAATGTGACTTGGTCACTATCCATAAATACCTCCAGAGGGAGAAGATACCTGATAACAGAGGGCTCTTTAATTCAGGAGAGAAGGATGTAACCAAATCTAATGGTTAGAAGTTGAAGTCTGCAAAATTCAAACTGGAAATAAAATTCTTAACAATAAGAGCAATTAATGAGTGGCACGGTTTACCAAAGGGTGCCTGGTGTTTCCAGCACATGGTGTCTCTAAATCGAGACCGGATGTCATTCCAAAAGAGCTGCTCTAGTTCTACCATAGGATGCAGGAATCGCTAGGTGAAATTTATGTCTTGTGTTATATCGAAGGTCAGACAGGGTAGATGATCATTATGCTCCCTTCTGAATTTAAAATCTATTAATCTATAAATATTTCAGGATCAGACGCAGTGATAACTCCTCGGGCTCAGGGCATCTTTACAGAGCTCAGCTTCTAACCTATGTAATTAGTGATTATTATCATTTTGTATTAATTGTGGCAGTGACTTGGGGCCCTAAGCAAGGATCAGGGCCCCACTCTACTAAGTGCTGTACAAAAGTATGGGCCCTGCCCGGAAGAACTTACACTCTAAGCAGTGCCCCTGGCCCTTATGTTCCCAACACACTGAGCATTTAATCATGGGACGAGGACGTCCAGAACTTCAGTAAGAGCAGAGGTGGCTGAATTATGAACCAAATTCTTTATAGATAACTTATCTGACAACTGCCAGAAAACTATTGTCAAGAATTACTTGGCAAACACTACTCAGTCATCCACAGAGCTGGCGTGGGGCTAGCGGAGCACTATCTCCTTCTGTCAATGAGCACCTTGCCTCCATTTATATACCACAGTATTTCATGCCATGGGTATTTACTGAATTTCCTGGTCTCCAGGTTTCTGTGATTCATCAGCACTCACCATAGTCACTGTGATAAACAATGTTCTTATTGCATCTGAAATCCTGGCTGTAACCAGTCAGATCTCTGTACCAGTCGGTGTGCTGGGGACTGTGGGCTAAGTCAATCCCCATGCTGTATTCATGGTAAGCAGTGTCATAGAATCATAGAAGATTAGGGTCGGAAGAGACCTCAGGAGGTCATCTAGTCCAACCCCCTGCTCAGTGCAAGACCAACACCAACTAAATCATCCCAGTCAGGGCTTTGTCAAGCCGGGCCTTAAAAACCTCTAAGGAAGGAGATTCCATCACCTCCTTAGGTAACCCATTCCAGTGGTTCACCACCCTACTAGTGAAATAGTGTTTCCTAATATGCAACCTAGACCTCCCCAACTACAACTTGAGACCATTGCTTCTTGTTCTGTCATCTGCCATCACTAAACAGCCTAGCTCCATCCTCTTTGAAACCCCGCTTCGGGTAGTTGAAGGCTGCTATCAAATCCCCCCTCACTCTTCTCTTCTGCAGACTAAACAAGCCCAGTTCCCTTAGCCTCTCCTCATAAGACATGTGCCCCAGCCCCCTGATAATTTTCTTTGCCCTCCGCTGGACTCTCTCCAATTTGTCCACATCCCTTCCGTACTGGGGGGACCAAAACTGGATGCAATACTCCAGGTGTGGCCTCACCAGTGCTGAATAGAGGGGAATAATCACTTCCCTCGATCTGCTGGCAATGCTCCTACTAATGCAGCCCAATATGCTGTTGGCCTTCTTGGTAACAAGGGCACACTGCTGACTCATATCCGGCTTCTCATCCACTGTAATCCCCAGGTCCTTTTCTGCAGAACTGCTGCTTAGCCAGTCAGTCCCCAGCCTGCAACGGTGCATGGGATTCTTCCTTCCTAAGTGCAGAACTCTGCACTTGTCCTTGTTGAACCTCATCAGATTTCTTTTGGCCCAATCCTCTAATTTATCTAGGTCACTCTGGACCCTACGCTCCATCGTATCTACCTCTCCCCACAGCTTACCATCATCTGCCAACTTGGTGAGGGTGCAATCCATCCCATTATCCAGATCATTAATCAAGATGTTGAACAAAAGATGATGAGCAACTCCTGAGGAGTCATCCAGGTGCTCAGATACTGCAGTGCATTAGAGTAGCACGATCGACTGGCTTTATGAGAAGCCATAGCACTCCGGAATTTCTTGGTGCCCTTGGCCTCACACTCCCAGAAAGCAAAGCAGCTGCCTGAGAGGCCACAGAGCATAAGGGCTGGAGCACCCACGGGGAAAAAATGGTGGGTGCTCAGCAGCTCCCCCTTTAAGCCCCCCCCCCCCCCAGCGCTTCCTGCCCACCAGCGGGCCTCACAGATCAGTGCGTCCCCCTCCCTCCCTGCACCTCCCACCCACCGCAATCAGTGTTTTGTGTTGTGTAGGAGGCTGGGGGGGAGGAGTGAGGATGCAGCATGCTTGAGGGAGGGGGCGGAACTGGGCAGCAAGAGGCGGGGTGAGATGGAGCAGAGGCAGGAAGAGGTCGGGCGGGTGTGGGGCTTTGGGGGAAGGGGTGGAGTTGGGGCAGGGCGTAGGGCAGGAGCCGGGGGTCAAACAACGCCCTCCCCTGGCACTTTGGAAAGTTGGTGCCTGTGCTTGTAGTGCTACCATCAGGGTTGTCAGTGGGGATGACACTGGCATTAGCCAGATGAGTCCATTGATCTGCCTGTTGGGAAAACAACAGACTCAAAGCTCAAGCAGGTAAACAATGAACCTGAGGGCACAGGCCTAGTGCTGGCACAAAAGTTCTGTAGGCTGACAGATAGCCACCTTATCTAAAAATATGTGCACAAGAGCAATATATACTGGCTACCTACAGGGCCATCCCTATCTATTCTGGGGCCCTCCGCAGAGGTAGGGGGGGCTGGCTTGAGGGCAGGGGGGAACCACCCCCCAGCACTCACCGGCGGCACGGCTGGAGCCGGGTTCCTGCACTTCCCGCCACCAGTGAGTGCAGGCCCAGCCCTGCTGCAGTTCTCAGAGGCGGGGCTGGGGCGGAGCAGGGGCAGGAAGAGGTGGGGCGGGGGTGGAGCAGGGCGGGGGCTTTGGGGAAGGGATGGAGTGGGGCGGGACTGGGGTGGAGCAGGGGCAGGAAGAGGCAGGGCAGGGGCTGGAGCAGCACGCAGTTGCGCAGGGCACCAGGAAATTTGGTGCCCCAAATTTCCTGGTGCCCTACACAGCTGCGTACTTTGTGTATGGGTAAGGACGGCCCTGGCTACCTACATGGATCCCAGCATCACAACCACCAGCAGGAAAATTCACACCGATGGCCATTGGTTTGTGCAGCATCTGCCAGGATAACTTTCCATCCCAACATTTGTTAGAGGAACATGAATGGTACATAGCTGAGCACCCCAACGTTAGGAAAGAGCTGTGGTCGCACAAATGTTCACTGTAATTCTGCCCCCCTGAGCAGAGCGCAGTGCAGTGCTGTGTTGTTAAACAGCTGCGATGCTCCATTTCTGAGAGGGCTACACTTGGGTTAATGGTATGTCATGGAGTCTGCAAAGCACGGCGGGATCCTTCAAGATGACAGGGCTCTATAAATTGAAGGTTATATCATTTTTATTAGAAAATCCCTACTGTCAGTTTACTTCCTTTTAATGTTTAATGTCAAGCCATAATAAGTCTGTTGCTTGCTCTCGCTTCTCCTTCAGGGCCTGAATCTGAGTTACTGCACTTCCAAACCTTCCTTTAAATGCAAAGCTGCTCTCGCTCTTGTCTTTACTGATCCTTCCTACACAGCTTATAGGACTGAAAAACCCTGCACTTATGCAGGGACTTTCATATGCAAGGTCCCCACCACTTGACTAAATCCGGCATCAAACAATAGCAGTGCAGGCGCTATGCAGACAAGCACATAGCAGTGATATGCTCACATCCTTAGACAGAAGAACCTGTTTTGCTGAGACAATACTGGCCACACTGGAAAGAGATATGGGGCCTGTAAAAATATATTTATACTTTCAAGTCGCTATTAGTATTTTAACAAATCAAAAGAGAAGCTAAATAAAACCCTGATAAAAATCATGAATTGACATCCTGAGCTTCCTATAACAGCAAAGACCACAAAATATCTTGGGATTAATTCATAACCCCCCCGCTGCAAAGTCAAATCATATATCTCATTAGTTTCCCATAGGAAATCTATTTTTCATGGCTTCCACTGGAATAACTGTATGTAAGACATTCAGAAATCCAAACACACAGAAAAACGAAAATGTAGGCAACAGAGACCTGATGAATCACCCTTGGAGCTGCCTTTGACTTTCAGTCAACAGCCCCGAGATAATATTCAGCCTCCGGTAATTTTTTATGTCCCCCACTTTGTTTCAGTTCGGCCCATGGTGCAAAATTGCCATCATACGCAGCACTTGTTTAAAAACTCACCCTGCAGCACTCCACAAAGCATAAGACTGGCCCTACCTCTGATGTAACTAGGAAGGAACCAACCAAGAAATGGTCACAACTCTTTAAAGATGCAAATTGAGAATCAGCCATCATAACAAGAGAGTTCTGTTAATTCTCTTATGAGTATGCAGATTTCGGCTGACTTTTGCTAGGCTTATTTGTTTTATTTAGCAATAAATTTAATACGGGCTCCCTGAAGCAAAGAGACAGATGGACTATAAACTTTGAATTTTTAGTAGCTTTAGTTACTAGGTTAGTGTAATTTTTTTATCTTTACTTAAATGATCTATGAAAGTTTACAATGATTGAATTTGTTTTTTTCTTTTTTTATAGACTCCAGTGTGACTATACGCCTTTACATTAGAATTACTTAAGAACATAAAAACATAAGAATGGTCAGACTAGGTCAGGCCAATAGTTCATCTAGCTCATTGTGACTTCCAGCAGTGGGCATTAGCGGCTATGTCGCCCAGAGGCAGGCGTCAGCAGCTGCGTCACCCAGTGGCAGGTGGCAGTGGCCATATTGCCCAGCAGCGGTAGTCAGCAGCTGTGTCACCCAGCCGTTTGCATCAGCAACCGTGTCGCCCAGTGGCTGGAGTCAGTGGCCATGTTGCCCAGCGGTGGCCTAGATGCTGGATTCAGCAGCTGTGTTGCCCAATGGTGAGAGTTAGTGGCCCAGGTAGGGGAACCCGGGCCCTCCCTGCTCCACCAGGTTCCAACCCAGGGCCCAAAGTAACAATAATTCAAAATGGGTGGCCTACGGGATGGGCACCTCTGTGCCTGCTTCCTGGGCCACTTCCTACCCTGATTTTGGGCCCTCTGCTGGTGCCACTGGTCTGTCTTGGAATCCCCCTTGGAGATCTCTGGCCACTCTCTTAGGGTCACCAGATGAGAGGAAGAAAATATTGGGACACATGGGGGGGGGTGTCACCGGTGGAGAAAAAAAAGGCGAAATATCAGGACAAATTGTGTCTAAATCTGAGCTAATCTGTGTAAAGGGTCTAACTCAAAAGTACCAATTATAAACAATATAAGCTTAAGTAAAGGTGACTTAACTCTAATCTAACAATTTTGAAAAACATGATATAATAGATTGAGATAATTAAAATGTCACAACCAATTTAAAAAAGCAGGAGGTACTCCAATAAATCAATTAGTAAATGCAGTTTACAGTAGTAAATGAAATGTAATCAACTTACATTTCCACCGTCACCATTTAACCACCCCTACATGTGCACGCCTCTGAATGTCAGAGATCTAGATGCTTGCGTGGGCGTGTGTGACAAACTTGAAGCTATGGGGAGCACTCTGTTGGTCCAGTAAAGCAGTCCAGCCACGGTAACTAAGGTAGAACAATTCTACTTGGGATCATTCCAAGCTGCACAGCCCATCTGAAGATGGGGGTTGTTATAAATAGAGGTGAGTAACCCTGGATTCTGGTTAGATGATAAGACCATTGTCTCATCTCAGACTCAGGCAACCCCTTAGAGTCTCTGCTGTCCCCCGTCCCTTGTAGCACTTTTCCAAACAACAAAGGGGGTGCTGATGCACACTGCCTGCACTGCAGACCGACCTCAGTCAGCTCTGGGCGCAGCAAAAGTCTCTGCCCTGGCTCCATAGACTCCATGGCATCCTGCTTATTCAAAGCCCCAGCGGTTTTTCACCAACAGCTTCTGGCTTTCTATCAGGAACTTAGCAGCAGCTCCTGGCTTGGACAGAGCTCCACTAAGCAACCTCAGCTTCCCTGACCAGGATCTCAGCTCCCTGCCAAGATGGAGCCCACCACATGCTCCCCCTGCCTCCTCTCGAAGTGGAAGTTTTTCTCTACCTCAAGGCATCATGGGAGTTATAGTCTCCAGGCTGGATTGCAGCACTCAGGATCTTCCCGAGTAGAACACTCCCAGTTAAGTTCAGAGGCCCCTCTAGTAAAGGGGGCCTACTCTAAGGCTATGTCTACACAGTGCACTTTACAACGGCGTGGCTGGTGCCGCTGCAGCCGCGCCATTGTAAGGTGTGCTGTGTGCGGCCGCTCTTTATTGCTGAGAGAGAGCTCTCCCAGCAACAATATAAAACCACCCCCAACCAGGGTCTGTATCTTCGTTGACGGGAGAGCATCTCCTGTCCACACTGGTGCTTTTCATCGCTAAAACTTATCGCTCAGGGGTGTGTTTTTTCCCACCCCTGCGTGACAAAAGCTTTAGCGACGAAAGTGCCACTGTAGACAAAGCCTAAGTTACCATTGACTTTTAGTTCTGTGATCAGTTCTTCTTTACTTGTCAAGACAAAGTCCAAGATAGTGTTGGAGGCAAAACTTTTGGGGTTAGGAAATGGTCATCTATAATATTTAGAAATTCTCAGGATGTTTTAGTCCTGGCAGCATGAGATCTCCAGCATAGGTCACTCAGGTTGAAGTCCCCCATGATCACATAGCTTTTTTTTGCCTATACATTATCAATAGATGCGAAAGGAGGCAGTCATCCTGTGTGTGGGGCATGGGTTCAAAATATGTGCTCCCCCCACCTCCGATCAATAGTTACTTGTTCTCTCTGCTTGAACATTCTTCTTCAACACACTTCCGAGTTCCTTGAAGTCATCTATTATCTGTGAGATATCCGGCAATACAGGGTCATTAATACCAATATGAACCATGGATCCTTGCTTATTGACGTTGGAAGTCTATCCAATCTTATAGTGACATCTCATGTCTTGGCTCTGGGAAGGCAGCCCACCATCCTGTTGATCACCTGTCCCTGGCAGAATGTTCTTTTGAGTATTGAATTCCCAACAAGGATTGTCTGTCTCTCTTGGACGGTTGGAGAACTCTTTGTGGGCAAGCTTGATTTTCTTACAGGTGCTTATCTGTGTTGGATCTCATGGGCCCAGGAAACAAATAGAAGATTTAGAGCGTCTCTTGGACTCAGAAGACTAGCCATGATATGTATACTTCCTAATCTGCTGCAATCACTAGGAGCAAAAGCTGCCCTCAGATGGCTGGGCTCAGCCTCACTGAAATCAGCGGGATCACACAGGTGTACATGAGGGCAGAACTAAGCTGTCCCTTGGAATAGCATCTGCTGACACTTGGGTGACAGAGGGACAAATTCTGCATAAGTGAACTGTCAGATGCAAGTTATTGATAAAAGAGGTGTAAGAGGCACAGGCAGAAAAGTGAAGAAAGAGGAATCTCACGCAAAAGCTGGTGAATCTCGGAAGGGCAGATTGTTGTGATTCCAATGGACAAAGTTACTTTCGTTTGTGTATTCTGAGTTTTGATGCCATGATAACAAAAGGATTGGAAATGTCTCTGCTGGGTGAGATTGATACAGCAGTAAAGAAGGAAATGTGGCTCTGCGGTGTGTATGTAGAGTCATCACATGACAGACAGAGGAGGTGACGGTTACTATTGATATGACATTGGTGAGGCTGCACGTGGAAGGCCGTGCATAGGTCTGGGCGCCTCGATACTAGAAAGATGTTGACAAATTGAAGGGCGTTTCCTGAAGAGTGACAGAAAGCATGAAAAAGCTAAAAGGACTAAGTTGGGGAAAAGAACAAAATACTTCCAGCCCAACTGAGCTCCGCCTGAGGCTGGATACTGAATGGGCTTATATATCAAGAAGGGCAAGGGCTGTTCAGAGTAGTCACAGATTGTCTGTCAAGTGCAAATAATCCCAATATTGTGTAGCAGCCCATGGGCACTTTGTGGCACTCAAAGGAAGTTCCATGGAGCTTGAGGGGGTTGATCCCAGTCCACATTATCAGAAGTCTAACTGGTCTTTTCTGTCACTTATTTAGATGATGTTATGCACACACAAGGAAGGAAATTAAATTAAACAACAACAGAACAGCCGCATCAATTTCAAGTTGCCTCCTGGGGGGGTGTGGGAAAAAATCAATGTTTGCCAAATGAAAAAGGATGAAATCGGGGTGTTGCAAACAGTGGAGAATAAAACTGTAATTAACACTATAAACACAGCACACGCACCAGAATTCTGGAAAGAATGGGAGAAAAGTCTTCGGGGGTGCAGCTGGAGCAATTTTTAATTTTCTGTCAGAAATTCTGTTCTCCCAACAGCAACAAACAGATTAATTTCAGGTCAGAGCCCTGTGGGAAAGTGAAACTTCCTCTCTTTATCTTTATTCCAAAAACTTGAAGTCGTTTTTTTTAAGAACTGATGGCTACAAATTAATAATTAGACCAGTAGGAAACCCTAGAGAAGTAAAGAGCCAAGGCCACAATGAGGAGGTCACGTCCATACTTCAAAATGCAAAGATATTTCCAGTTCTCTATGCAAGCCAAGGGGTTTGGCAGGTCTGACTCAATAGAGAAAGTATAAAACTGTGGCGTATTGAAAACTGTATTAAAATGATAAGTTGTCACTCTAAATCCTCAGAGCTTTTCCTGGTCTTGCTTGCAGGTCAGGGGGCTCTGGAGAGTAGCCTGTGATCTGTGTCTAGCAGCAGTGAGTGCAAAGAGCCAGTCTCCTGCAAGGTGGGGTGTGGGAGCAAGCACTCGGCTTTCTTTCTCTGTTTTTGGTTCTTGTGTTAAAGTTCTGGATTCTAAGGGCTGGTCCACACTAAGCCCCCAGTTCGAACTAATCAGCTACGTGAATAACATAACTGAAGTCGAAGTATCTTAGTTCGAACTTAAAGGTACTTACCGCGGGTCCACACGCGGCAGGTAGGCTCTCCCGTCGACTCCGCCTACTCCTCTCGCGGAGCAGGATTACCGGCGTTGACGGCGAGCACTTCCGGGATCGATTTATCGTGTCTAGACAAGATGCGATAAATCGATCCCAGAAAATAGATTGCTTGCCACCGAACCAGCGGGTAAATATAGACGTACCCTAAGAAATAAAGTAGTGTTACGCTGCAACCATTCAGCAAGAATATTTGAGCTTCTTTTATCTAACTTGTGTGTGTGTGACGTGACTCTGCCCCTTCAACTCCCTGTTTGGCAGATATATGTTTAAATGACTCATTTTCAGGATTGCCTCAGCTCCTGAGGTAACCAAAGCATCATGTCCTGCATGTTTGCAGATGTGGGTAAGATGGAAATAGCTGTTGATGGCCTGCTATTTTGGGGTGGAAATGAGCAACACTGAGAGATGGCATAACATCCCACTTGTCACCAAAGGAAAAAAAAACCCTTAAACTGAGCAAGAGCAAATGCCAGGTCCAGCTGAATAAGACAAGTTCTGTGGGACACAGGCTCAGTGACAAAGGAGCATAGCTGAACCCAAGCAAAGGAAAGACAGTTATACAAACCAAAAGCCCTCAAAACAAGGAAGCCTTGCTGAGATTCATGGGCATATTAACATGTCTAATCAAGCTCAACCCTAATTTGTCACAAGTAAGTGCTCCGCCCAGCGAGCTGCTTGAAGACAGTACAGAAGAGCAATGGGGTGATGGGCAAGAGAAATGTTTTTGGTAATGAAAAATGTTGTAGCAGAAGCAGTGAAATACTGTGAGAGCAACGAAGAGCTAAGATCCCAGTCAGTGAGTCAGCCCATCAAGTGTAGGGGCTGGCATCCACTAGCACCAGTGGTTACTCTCACATGCTTGTTTCCCAACCTGAAAATAATGACCTTTGACCCTGTCCTATGCTGCAGGGTACCGAGCCCCATGGGATTGATATGGTTCTTGATTTATCAATGTGTAAATTGCATCACACTCTTATGGCCACGTACAGTCTGTGGGGTTTGAGTGAACAAAGTCCTGACAGCCCCTCCGCCTTCCTGGGGCTGCTGTTCTGTGGGTGCCCTGTGGCAATCGGGCTCGGTGGGGCTTTCGGGGTGGTGCTGGAGGTGTGGAGAATACAGCAGGGATCAGCTGCTCTCACAGCGTTGGTCCTGTGGGCTGTCTCCGTTGGGACTCAGTGCCGACCCAGATGGTATTAACTCCTGCACACCCACTGCCACTGCTACCCAGGGCGACTGTCTGTGCAGCCTTGGTTCAAAGCCCTGACACCAGTAGCTGGCTTTGGTTACTCCTTGCAAGGTAACCCCAACACCCCTCCAGCCCCCAAACTGTCTGCCATGTAGCATCCAGCCCTCTCCTGGAACACTCTTAGTCGCTATTACATTCGCTGCTCCTTTGAACTGGGATTTGACAAACACTCTTATTTCAGTCACGGCACCATGTTCATTTATATTAAAAGTAAAACAAGTTTATTAATCAAAAAGGCATAGATTTAAGTGATACCAAGTATAAAGAATAAAGATAGAAAGGGTTACAAGCAAATAAAAGCAAAAATATGTTCCTAAGATTAAAGCCTGATTTAACAAACTGGAGTCTCTTGTTCAAAAGACGGGTGTTTGTTGCTAAGTTTCTTGGGGGGGGGAGGGATAACTCGGTGGTTTGAGCATTGGCCTGCTAAACCCAGGGTTGTGAGCTCAGTCCTTGAGAGGGGCCACTTAAGGATCTAGGGCAAAATCAGTACTTGGTCCTGCTAGTGAAGGCAGGGGGCTGGACTCAATCCCTTCCAGTTCTAGGAGATAGGGTATCTCCATTAATTTAAAAAAAATTAAAGTCTCTTATCCAGCAGTACCTGACCAACCTTTTGGACACAGATCCTTTACAGAGTCCAAAATGGTCAGTTTCTTTGTCTCGTCAGATAAAAGGATAACGCTCTAGAGACTAGTAAACTCTGAAATGTGTTCTCAGAGAATGTTCTTTTTCTCCTGCTGGGAAGAGACACCATGTAGTCTGGTGAAGACTTCTGGTTGGTTCCCCCCTGCCCAGCTGGTGATAGTTGAGTAGTTGTCTTCTCCGCTTGCTAGCTTGATGACTTTGTTTATCTTTTATGTAAATGCATTTCCAACCTCTCTCAAGAAACATTCAAGCAAGCAGAACCACATTCCTTTGCTTAGAGTGAGGTACCTTACAACTTGCCTGGGACACATTTGAAGAACATAATTTCAGCATATTTGTAACTTTGCATATGTTACCCGTACAAGCACCACACAATAGTATTAATGGTCAGTGAGTTGTGAGTTTTCCAGTTATACATTACATGTCACCCTTTGGGTAAATATCGTAATGACAGTGTGCCAGCTGGCACTGGGTGTTCTTAGGGTCACAACCACACAGCAGTGGGGGAATAAAGAGACACGTTGAGGCTGGTGTTTGGGTAGTCTGGAAGCTGCTCCTGCCAGCAGTCTTCTCTACTATGTTAAGGCCTGAAGGACCTTGTAACAGAGTCTTCAGCCTTTCCTCGCCCCATTATCTACATTGGTTGACCACGCCCCATTATCTACATTGGCTGCTTCCAGCACAGGCCCCACTTCCTTACTATTTGTGTGGGGTGGGGGGTTCCCCTTTGTGGGCCTTCTTAAGTCTCTGATTGTGGGAATCAAAATGAACATCGCAAACCCCAGTGTATTCAGGGATACTCCCTCCCTGTGGCCACAGCAGAGGGGTTGGTTAGTCTACAGTGCTGCCAACAATCCAGCACCAACGTAGGGATGGGTGGGGAGATCGCTCTGGCTGGGCCTTTGAGTCAGGCTCAGTCTGTCCATCTTACCCTAGAAGTCCACTGTACTCCTCTCAGGGGCGGGGTGAAGGTCTTCTGGCTAGGGGTTCCCTCTGCAGTTTCAGGAGTCAACCCTGCAGTCTGCTGCTTAGGGCAACCCTACTGTTCCCCACCCACTTACTGCAGCTTCCCCCCTTTTAAAGGCCTCCTCCCTCTCATACAAAATTGACAGGGTCAGAGGGGCAGGGCTAGCTCTACTGCCTGGGCCTCTCCAGCACCTCCGTTGTCTATGTGGGGTCTATGCACCCCGTCACAGACCCCCCATTGACAGCAACGGGGATTGGATCAGGCCCGTAGCAAGCAACTGTGAGGGAACAACGATGGTCTTGTCGCTACCACACTTGACTGCTGCTCAGGGGATCTGGGCTCAGTTTCTGGCTCTGCCACAGAATCTCTGCGAGACCTTGGATGAGTCACTTATTTTAAAAAAAGTCAGCACCTATTTAGGTAACTAAATGGCCTGGCCAAAGATGCCAGGAACAAGACATGTCTGGAAATCTGGCCACTTCATTTAGGTGCTAAATGGGAACTGAGATCTTTCCAAAATATGACCCCAACTACTTGTGTCCCTCAGTTTCCCATCTGTAAAATAGGGTTAATGATACTTTCTTGCCTCAGAGGGGTGTTGTAAGGAAAAATCCATAAAAACTTTGTAGGGGAGCTCAGATATGATGGTACCACGGGGTGGTGGTGGTGGTTATAACATAAGTAGGGACACAAGGCTGCATGGGGACAGCAGAGCTACACTTCCAGAGTTAGGAACTGTCAGTGAGAGCACCTCAGCTGTAAGTAAGATGTAAAGTTAGCCAGGGCCTAAGCCAAACTGGGTGTTCAAGATCAAAACCAGCCCCAGACATTTACATGAAATCCCCTAAATATGAAGAACTCTCTGCTTTACAGCCATCAGCACTGCTGCAGCTATCTGGAGAAGGGAACAATGGGCCTGATCCAAAGTCCCTGAGCCTTTCCATTTTCTTCAATGGACTTTGTATCAGGACCAATATTAGTATCTAATTTACCTTTCTGGCTGGTGGCATGTTTCCAGAAGATACGTGAATTCACACCACCAGCCGTGAATGCGCACTGTAGCTGCTCTTCCTTCTGCTTCTCAAAAGTGTGCATTGTGTATTGTGCGCATATGGAGAGTCACAGAAGAACCTCTGCCTTTGATCTGCGGTACAGTCCTTAGTGCTTCCCTCCCATGACTCTTGCCCAAGATGGGCTTCCTGACCCACCATGGTCACTGAGCAGAAGTGTTCCAAGCTATTTGTGCACCAAAATGACATTCTCCAGAGCGTATCCATTTCTTTATGTCTCTTGGGCTTTGAACATTGTTTTCTACATTCCTTTCTTTTTAAAGAAATAAATACATCTAATGCGTAGCGTAGAGATGCAGAAGCACCAAGGAGGAAGAGCAGTGGCACGGTTGTTTGGAGATAAGAAGGTTCTCACAAATTCCCATCCAGTCTTTCCCAACTCTTTACTGTAGAAATATGGGGCACGTCTTCACTACCTGCCGGATTGGCGGGTAGTGATCGATCTATCGGGGATCGATTTATCGCGTCTAGTGTAGACACGATAAAATCAATCCCCGATCGCTCTGCCGTCAACTCCGGAAATCCACTGCGGCGAGAGGTGGAAGCGGAGTCGACGGGGGAGTGGCAGCGGTTGACTCGCCACCGTCCTCACAGCCAGGTAAGTCGACCTAAAATACGCAACTTCAGCTACGCTATTCACATAGCTGAAGTTGCGTATCTTAGGTCGCCCCCCCCCCCCCGTAGTGTAGACCCAGCACTAGTCTTTCCCATGGCAGGTTACACTCTGGCTGTGGGATGGCAGGCAACCTCAGTGGATCAGTCATGACAATTTGTCAGACATGTATTAAAGACATTTTTCTTCACAGCTAATGGTGCAGTGTACTATAGTGCACTAGCCCATGAGCCTTTGAGCTAGTGAAAATGTACAGAAATACAAGATGAGAAGAGCAGTGACACAATGAGGCTATGTAGTCGGTGTCTCTTTGAAAGTGGTAGAAGACTGGAGCATTCAGTGGCGATGGCAAACCATCAAAGCGGAGTATGATCCATAAACAGCTAAAAATAGAGGCTGACCATGCTATTCTGATGCTTAGGAAGGTCAGACTCTCTCCAGTCACTGCCAGCAGTTATTTCAGGGTCCCTGGAGTGTCATTCAGGGATTTTATGACTCCTTATACTTCCAAACACGCCCAGAAAGCAAAATACATCTTTTCCATTTGTGACAGGTGCCAAGTGCTACACAGAACTGCAGCTTTCCAAGGTCCATTCTCCCCGGGGAGCCAGACATGATTTCTGCATCCCACACGCAGGGCCGGCTCCAGCATTTCTGCCGCCCCAAGCAAAAAAAAAAAAAAAAAGCCGCGATCGCGACTGGCGGCGGCAATTGGAAAAAAAATAAAATAAAAAGCCGCGATCGGTGGCGGCAGTTCAGCAGCAGGTCCTTCGCTCCTAGAGGGAGTGAGGGACCTGCCGCCCCCAAATTGCCGCAGGTGCTGCCCCTCTCCCTTGGCCGCCCCAAGCACCTGCTTGTTAAGCTGGTGCCTGGAGCCGACCCTGCCCACAGGGTGCTGCTGAGAAGCCTGGAGACCAGCAGACAGCTGATTGTACATGTGTCTGCATTTCATTTCTGCTATTGCATATTGTAGTCACATAATACATCAATGACACGAGTTTGCAAAATACTAACACTTTTCCTGCTCCCTGACTTCACTCTCTACCCACGTCTGTTCATCAGCTTTATTACAAAATGGATTTAAGTTACATCACTAACACTTTCCAATAAGTGGACATTATTTAATGCTAAATTACAATTGAATTAATATGGATTAAAATATTACAGGCATATTAAAGTCTAATGAATAGTTTATGATTAATGTCATTATGAGGAATACCAAAGGAACTAATTATGATTTGCCACTTACAGTTAAGTGTTAAGAGTTTCATTATCAATGTCTGCGCTGAAGTTTGGTGATAACTGGAAAATACTTTGTCAGAGCACATGAAGAAGGAGAGAGAGGTTGGCAAACAAGTTGCTGAAGATGACCAGTTCCACCAGGAGGCTAAAATGGAAGGTAATAGAATATATAATTTTGCCCTTTTAAAGAGAAAATAATACTAGGAATAAGCAACAGCACTGCTCAGAAAATGTCTCATAATGTTTTAGCTACTTTGGAAATGTCACTGTATTATGATTGTCACTTAATTGCTGGTTGTAATTTTCCTCAACCTCAAAAGGTCCATTATTTTCTTTCTGGAGAAAAAAACAAATGGGGGAAGTGGGGACCACAAAAAGTATTTATGAAATGAAACACAAGACATAAATCATGTGATTTGCTTCATAACCATATTAAATCCTCAAACACCATAGCCACATATTGTCCAAAATGATTGCTTCCAGTTCCGTAAGGCAAATATAAGAACACCACAGTCTAGTAATTTGTGAGACTTGAAACTCTTTTCTTTCTGCTCTTGGACACTAATGCACAAAGAACTTCCAGGACTGTGTTTGCTGTTACTTCTTTCTCAATGAAGTTTAATTAGCATGCTGAACACCAATACCTCAGAAGCTAAGGACAACACACTTGAGAAGATCTCTCTTCTTTTCCATCATCAGCTCCCTGAATTCTTGAATGGCATCTTCAGCAACTTGGACACAAAATCTGTAGTTTATGGTTTCCTTTCACATCGAAGCAGCATCATCTTTTGTTATACGAACACTCATAGCTATTACCAGGTCCTTACTCATGTTCAACTTCCTTGCATTAATGTCAATGTTGATTCCTTTAGTTCTTCCTATAATTTTTCCTCCGTTTCTTTCACTTGGATCATCTAGTAGAGGAGGACAAGTTTAAATCTGCCTGGAGGAGTATATCCAGGGAGAGCACTTCAGTCATTTCTTTAAATGACTCGTTTTGTCCTACACTTAAGGCAATGTTGCTAGCATAAAAGAAAGTTGCAGTTTTCTTATCAAATTCAAATCTTTGCCTTTCCATGTGACATAATCGCAGATTGAACGTTGCAATTTTTTTGACTGTCAAAGATAAACAGAGATTGCTCCTGAGTGTAGGCAATGTGAGGAGCTGCAGGAAGGCCTGGAACTGGGATTTAAATTCTCATAGCTGATGATGGGTTCAGAAATGTCTGAATTGTAGGATCATAAGTCTCATTAGTGTTCTGCTCTTCCACCTCAATAGACAAAGCCTCATTCAATGGCACATCTCATTTTGGAGAATCAGAAGAAAAGATGTCCTGCCCTTTTGGAGAGAGGCAAAAATTCTCCCTGGTTACGTAACAACTCTTGACAATGTTACATTTTACTCCAGAAGAATGATTATTTACAGTACTTCAGTGCATTTAAAGGCTTAGTACCCACTACACCGTTCAACATTTGGCATTAGGAACCCCTCCTCCATTGCCACATACCCAACTCGCCCCACCCCTGTGATATGAATCAATTCATTGCCACGTAGCCACCTGACCTCACACTTTCAACATCACCTCCCTCTTGTATATCCACAAATACACGTCAGCACCACCTGAGATGAGAAATCCATCCCACTCTATCCATATCACCCCATGCAAGTGTTTTCTAGGGCTCCAGACTCCCTTCATCTATCCCTGCTGAGAAGTTGCTTAGGGCACTGGTTCTCAACCTCTTCCAGATTGGCATTGCCCTAGGGCTGTCTCTTCCCCTGTCTCCCTCCCACCCCCATATCCAGGAACCTGGTCCCAGTTAACAATATGGGATGGACAGGATGGCTGTGACCCCTGACACCTGTTTGCAGCCCCCAGGTTGAAAGCCCATGTCACATTGTGCACCTGGAAGGAAGCATTTAGAGCGACCCAATGCCACTCAATGATACAGTAAGGGCAATCCTTGCCTCTACTCTGAGCCCAGACATGCAGCTCAGAACTCTGACATGAGGAAGCCAATGGGCTCTGGTGAAGAAAAGCAGCGTATTTAGTTGGTGTTGGTCCTGCTTTGAGCAGAGGGTTGGATTAGATGACCTCCTGAGGTCTCGTCCAACCCGGATATTCCATGATTCTATGATGTAAAAGGCCCAATTCTGCACATTAAGTAGTGACAAAAACAACAAGGAGTCCGGTGGCACCTTAAAGACTAACAGATTTATTTGGGCATAAGCTTTTGTGGGTAAAAAACCTCACTTCTTCAGATGCATGGAGTGAAAGTTACAGATGCAGGCATTATATAATGGCACATGAAGAGAAGGGAGTACCAGTGTTGACAGGGCCAATTCGATCAAGGTGGATGTGGTCCACTCCCAATAATAGAGGAGGAGGTGTCAATTCCAGGAGAGGCAAAGCTGCTTTTGTAACGAGCCAGCCACTCCCAGTCCCTATTCAAGCCCAAATTAATGGTGTTAAATTTGCAAATGAATTTTAGTTCTGCTGTTTCTCTTTGAAGTCTGTTTCTGAAGTTTTTTTGTTCAAGAATAGCTACTTTTAAATCTGTTATAGAATGTCCAGGGAGGTTGAAGTGTTCCCCTACTGGCTTTTGTATGTTGCCATTCCTGATGTCCGATTTGTGTCCATTTATTCTTTTACGTAGGGACTGTCCGGTTTGGCAAATGTACATGGCAGAGGGGCATTGTTGGCACATTATGGCATATGTAACATTAGTAGACGTGCAGGTGAATGAGCCCTTGATGGTGTGGCTGATGTGGTTGGGTCCTCTGATGGTGTCGCTAGAGTAGATATGGGGACAGAGTAGGCACGAGGTTTGCTACAGGGATTGGTTCCTGGGTTGATATTTCTGTGGTGTGGTGTGTAGTTGCTGGTGAGTATTTGCTTCAGGTTGGGGGGTTGTCTGTAAGCGAGGACTGGCCTGCCTCCCAAGGTCTGTGAGAGTGAGGGATCATTTTCCAGGATAGGTTGTAAATCATTGATAATGCGCTGGAGAGGTTTTGGCTAGGGGCTGTACGTGATGGCCAGTGGTGGTCTGTTATTTTCCTTGTTGGGCCCGTCCTGTAGTAGGTGATTTCTGGGTACCCATCTCACTCTGTCAATCTGTTTCCTCACTTCCCCAGGTGGGATTGTAGTTTTAAGAATGCTTCATAAAGGTCTTGTAGGTGTTTTTCTCTGTCTGAGGCATTGGAGCAAATGCGGTTGTATCTTAGGGCTTGGCTGTGGACAATGGATTGTGTGATGTGTCCTAGATGGAAGCTGGAGGCATGTAGGTAAGTATAGCAGTCAGTAGGTTTCTGTTATAGGGTGGTGTTTATGTGACCATCACTTATTTGCACTGTAGTGTCCAGGAAGTGGATCTCTTGTGTGGACTGGTCCAGGCTGAGGTTGATGGTGGGGTGGAAATTGTTGAAATCCAGGTGGAATTCTTCAAGGGCCTCCTTTCCGTGGGTCCATATGATGAAGATGTCATCAATGTAGCGCAAGTAGAGGAGGGGCACTAGGGGACAAGAGCTGAGGAAGCATTGTTCTAAGTCAGCCATAAAAATGTTGGCATACTGTGGCGCCATGTGGGTACCCATAGCAGTGCCACTGACTTGAAGGTATAAGTTGTCCCCAAATCTGAAATGGTTGTGGGTGAGGACAAAGTCACAAAACTCAGCCACCAGGCGTGCTGTGGCCTCATCAGGGATACTGTTCCTGACAGCTTGTAGTGCATCCTCATGTGGAATATTGGTGTAAAGCACTTCTATATCCATGGTGGCCAGGATGGTGTTTTCAGGAGGCTCACCAATGTATTGTAGTTTCCTCAGGAAGTCGGTGATGTCTCGAAGATAGCTGGGAGTGTAGGGACTGAGGAGAGAGTCCAAATAGCCAGATAATCCAAGGGTGCCGATGCCTGAGATGACAGGGAGTCCAGGATTTCCAGGTTTATGGATCTTGGGTAGCAGATAGAATACCCCTGGTTGGGGATCTGGGGGTGTGTCCATGTAGATTTGTTCCCGTGCTGTAGCCCGGAGTTTCTTGAGCAGATGGTATAGTTTCTTTTGGTATTCCTCAGTGGGGTCAGAGGATAGTGGCCCCACAGTATGCCAACATTTTTATGGCTGACTTAGAACAACGCTTCCTCAGCTCTCGTTCCCTAGTACTCCTCCTCTACTTGCGCAACATTGATGGCAGCTTGATTAGGCTCTGAGACCGGGATGCCATGAAATGGTTTTTGTGGTAAAGTAAGTTTGAAAAGGCAGCTTACTGCCTGAGTTATAGTTCTATTTACAGACACAGGAAAAAACAAATTCCTCCAACTCTGGTGCCTATAAAATCATAATCCATGATTACAAAGGTGCCTCCTATATCCATGTTAATAGCCTGAAGTGCACATCTCCATATATGAATGGTACACTGTTCATCTAATTTGTGTTTAATTGTCGGAAATACTTTGCCTAATCACTGTCACATAAGCCAGGAATGTTTGGGTCCTCAATATAAAGGTTTTCACTTGGTGGTAACAGACTTTTATTTTTAAAATGACTTCATATCCCACTTTATGATTTGTGAACGTTGCAGGATTTGTGCTATTTGAAGTCTTACATCCTCATTTCCTGTCAGTACTATTAAAATTGATTTCCGCCATGAGCAAGAGAAAGATAATACAAAATGGGTTCCTGTGAGAGAGAGACTTATCCCCAGAGGAGCCATTACAAACTCTCTTATATTATTTTAACTTTCTTTTATTAGTGATTCTCTTTGGAAAAGAGCAACTTATCATTTGGTCAATTACGGGACATGTTATCCAAGGACGTTGTTGAGGTCCATTTTACCTATTATGTTTCCATTGCAGAAATATGGCACGACCTTTGTCCTTCAGAGTTCGCTCCTCTTTTGTTTGCATAAGATGATGTGTTGGCCAGCTGTTCACATGATACTGTTTTAATTCCCTGATTGGATGCGTGTAATTTCTAATACCCCTTTGGTGCTTTGAACCCCTCAGGGAGAGGAAGCCGATCAGCAAGGCTAAGGAAGATTAGAGCATGGTAGACCTTCTCCATTCTAGGCTGCACAAGGCTTGCCTGAGACGTTATTTCTGGAAATACCAGGTACAGAGAAGCCTTCCAGATCTCCTGTCTGTCCCTTGTTAAAATACTACCACCACTGTGAAAGGCCTATGACCTCTTAGCCTCTGATGGAATCACCCCTCTCTGAACACTGCTAAGTCACCCTTGCAGGAGACGAGTTGTTTGTTTTTGGGACATGTCAGATTACACCAACTGTCATATTTTCAACAACTCTTACTCTTTCCACCCAACCCTCCTGCAAGGTCCTCAGGCACAGCTCACAAAATGTATCCAGGTGATATCACCAATGGACTCAGCATACTTTTCAAGAATCCAAAGGATAAACATTTTCACCCGGTGAAACTTTTCTTCATTTACTTACTGCCTTATGGTTAGGATGAGAGGCTTGGGAGCAACGCTAAACAGCTACCCCAATCCTTGCCCTTCCTTTCTGCCAGCATCTCGGTCGCCTCCTACCATCCTATTTCTACCATCTCCATCACTCGTGGACAGGGGTTTTTCACCAGGCTAAAGGAATAGTTTTTCCATGAGCTTTTTATTAAAACATTTGCAACACACCACTTGGCAACTATAAGATTAATTGGCTGAGCACTAAGTTAAAATGTAAATTTGTTCCATACTATTCACACAAAGTAACTGCATGTTGACTCAGTTATTTAACTGACTCTGTGTCAGGGCTTATTTGAGAGGCTTGGGGAACTCTGGGCCTCTGTTTTGTCAATCCGGATCTCCTTCCATGTTAAAAAAACAAACCCTTTGTTGTGAAACCAAGTTCCACACATCTACCATTCCTGACAGCAAACCATAAAAGTGAGCAAATGAAAAGTGAAGCCACCTAACCACACATGCCCTCTTTGCTTCCACTCATAGGGCACATCTCTGAAAGTGTGATTGTAGCGCAGACAGGCATACCCAGGCTGGCCTCAATTTAGCTAGCGTGGGTAACAATAGCAGTGAAGACATGGTGTCACAGACTTCAGTGTAGGCCAGCAACCCAAGTACATACCCAGGTTTACAGGGGGCTTAGACTGGGGCAGCTAGTGTGCACTGAATCCCATGCTGCCGTGTCTTCTCTAATATTGTTACCAGCACTAGCTAGATTAAAGCTAATGCAGGTCTGCCCGCACACACTACAAACATACTTGAATTTACTGCGTAGAAATACTCCTAATCACTCGCCTCACCAATTCCACAACCAGGGGCTTCAGAGTGCCATTTAAAGTGTGTGTGGGGTATAGATTTCCTGCCTCCCCCCCCACATCACCTTACTTTTCTTCTCTCAGGCTCCCCCTGCCAACTAGCTGCCTGACCTCTCTGGCCCATGAGCCCCGACATCCACCCCTTCTGAATTTGAGTGAGTGGCATTGTGACAACATGACGAAGTGTTTAAGCATATTAGGAATAAAAATAATCCTAACAAGGGTATCGGTCTATTGTTAGATGGAAATTGTAGAATTAATAACAATGCAGAAAAGGCAAAACTGTTCTGTATTTGAGAAAAACCAGATGATGTAGTCATATCATAACATTCTTTCCATTCCACTGTCTCAAGAGAATGTTAAACAGCAGCTACTAAAGTTAGACATCTTTAAATCAGCAGGTCCAGATAATTTGTACCAAAGAGCTTTAAAAGAGCTGGGTGAGGAACTCCCTTGACTGTTGATGTAGACATTCAGTAAGTCTGGGAACAGCTGTTAAGTTCCAGAAGCCTGGAAGGAAGCTAATGTTATGCCAATATTTAAACAGGGTAAAGAGGGTGACCTGAGTGATTATAGGTCTGTCAGTCTGATGTCAGTCCTGGGTAAGATAATGGAGAGGCTGATATGAGACTCGATTAATAAAATATTAAAGGGAGTTGATGTAATTAATGCAAATCAACATGGGGAAAATATATCCTGTCAAACTAAATTGAGATTTTTTTTTATGATATTGTAAGTTTTGTTAATAAAAGGTAATAGTGTTAATATAATATACCTGGACTTCCGTAAGGCTTTTTACTTGGTACTGAATGACATTTTGATTAAAAAAGTAGCAAGATATAAAATTAACATGACATGTTAAATGGATTAAAACTGGCTAACTAGTAGATCTCAAAATGTAATTGTAAAAGAGAATCATTGAATGGGTGTTTCTAGTGGGATCCCACAGGGATCATTTGTGGCCCTACAATATTTAATATTTTTATTAATGACCTGGAGGCAGGGCAGGGGCTGCGCTTCACAGTGGAGGAGCTGATAAGATCAGCTCCCCTGCCACAGCCCTCTTCCCGTGGAGGCTGAGGTGGGCCTTAGTTCCCCCTCCCTTGCCATGGAGCCCTGCCCCAGCTCCTCCTCTCTCCCCCTGAGGACCCACCCCCTGGCCAGGCCGGAGCCAGGCAGTGGTAAAAGTAACCCAGGGAGCCGGGGCTGCTGTGGGGAGCCCCAGACCCTCCATCTGCCCTGGATGGCATACCCTGGGGGGCGAGTCACAGGCCAGGGGCTACTCTGAAGCACTCCAGCCCCCCGTCCAGGGCAGGTGGAGGGTCTGGAGCTCCCCACAGTGGCCGGGGCTCACTGGGCAGCTTTTACCATGGCCCGGCTCAATCTTCCAGCCTGGCCAGGGAGTGGGGCCTTGGGGGGAAGAGGAGGGGCAGGGGGCTTCTACACAGCTTCTGGTGCTCCTGCGGGGCCTCCAAATTGGCCGGGGCCCCTGTGTATGGGCCCCGTGGGCCTGTGTATTAATCTGCTACTGACAATGGTTCCTTCTGGCCTTGGAATCTATGGTCTATAACCTGGCACATGGGGTTGCAGCACCACTCAGGTTTGGCCCAGCCAGATAGCCAAAAAATGGTCAGGCCATAGCCTGGGTGGCTCCCC
Organism: Trachemys scripta elegans; assembly: GCF_013100865.1. NCBI lineage: Eukaryota > Metazoa > Chordata > Testudines > Emydidae > Trachemys > Trachemys scripta. The sequence continues at coordinate 1,215,474 of NC_048318.1, forward strand.
CTTCCCTCATCCCTGGACCCACAGCCTATGACAACTAGAGTGCGCCACTGACCATACATCACAATATTAACTCTGCTTGCGCAAAGCCAGCCTCCAGTGCTCTCCTGTCATATGTATACTGGGCAATATTTGTCCGTAACAATAATTCTGATGAACACCCCTGCCATTGTCATCCCTCTTGGTAGCACTCACATTCTCCCTGTCAGTTCCATCAGCTCCTTGTTCGGGGGGGCTGGGCGGGTGACTCGCATTAAGTATATTTCCAGTAGATTCTAGTACCAGTTTAGGCGCTAGGTGGATTAAAATGAACCCTTTTGCACACAGGTGCTGAGATGCTGGGTCACTTTCAGACTTCACTTCACTCTGCGCTGACAGACAGGGGTCTCTGTATGCTAGACTTACTGCATAATTCGGGGGTTTTAGAGCCAAGTTAGGGGTATGGTACAGGAGTTCTAGCACTAGCAGAGCGTGTGTCTGGGTGAAGATGTGGAGGTGACGTGCTGGTAAGTGGGTTAACGTTTCATTTCTGTGTCAGGTCTGTTGGGGAGAGGCATGTGGGGAAGGCAACCTCAGCTGTGTCACAAGATTTTGTGGATGAATGGATTTCCAAGTATTGCATGTTTAAAAATTAGATATCAAACCTCCAGGCAAATATTTGATGCCACATCTACATGCTGGTGGATGTGGGGTTGTGAGCCTGAGGCAAGGTGCGAGGAGCAGCCTGGAGGGTCCTGGTATCGGAGGGATGTGGGTGTCAGCACTGGGGGGACCAGTGTGGGAGGGGTATAGAGATCAGCACTAGGGGGACTGGTGTGGGAGGGGTGTGGGAATCAGCGCTCAGGGGCTGGGATGGGAATCTACGGGGTGAGAGAGGGGTGGGGATCGGTGCTGGGTGTGGGAGGCTGGGAGCAGTGCTGAGGGGCCTGGTATGGGAAGGACAAAGGGATTGGCTGTGGGGGGATGCATGTGGGAGGGGCCTGGTGTGGGAGCAGTGCTGAGCTAGTGAGAGAATCCGGGCAGCCCAGGGTTTTGGCCTGAGCTGTGGTTGATATGTAGATCCAGCTGCCACCAGCGGAGGCTGCTGCTCCGCTCGCTGCATCCTGCAGAACAAGTGACTCATGGTTTTCCCACCTCGTGCCACCTGTGCCCAGCATCAGAGCTAGAGTGAGCAGACATCCCGATATTAGAGACTTTGTCTTATATAAGAAACTGTACCACCACCGCTCCCCCTGATTTTTCACACTTACTATCCGGTCACCCTACTCAGGGCAGCTCCACCCAGCAACAGGTTTCAAAGCAGATCCCAGAGTATGCATGCTGCATTGTGCTGGGCAGTGGGGCTGGGCAGGGAGGGAGCAGGACAGGGGACTTGATACAGGAGTGGCCAGAGGGAAGCAGAGGGGTGGTGTGCGTGTGTGTGTGTGTGGGGGGGGGGATATTGGTGCCTGGGGAGGGTGGAGTTGGGGAGGAGTCCCACCTTTAATCCACAGTGCGAGGGGGGAGGCCTCCCCATTGCAGGTGCATTGTGTGTGTGCCGTAGGATCTGGTTCCATTGTGTGTGTGTGTGTGTGTGTGTGTGTTGTATTGTTTTCGGGTGTTTCCTGAATCCCTCGCACACAAAGGGGCGATTTGCTCCTCCAAGCTCAAAGATCACGCCCAAGCTGCAGTGAGATGGGTGGGGCGGTTCCCATCATTTGCAGGCCTTTCCAAGAGTTTGGAACTTGTAAGGTTGGCAGTACTGCTCCACCAGCCAGCATGGCACATCCACCACTCCCCTCAGGTGCTCCCCCTCTCCCACTCCACCACTGGAAGTACCAGAATTGTTAATCTAACCTTCAGTTGCTGTTAATCACTGGGGTGGGGTATAGCACCTGGACTCAGCCTTAAAGCCCCCAAGCCCCAGTCACTGGTGGGTTACAGCCCCTGGGCCTGATGTTCCACTTCAGACAAAGCACCCAAGGGGTGAACACACTGCCATTGTGATCTGATAGCATTTTACACTCATGTGGACTGGTCACGGTTCCAGGCTACAGACAACCAGGCCTGTAAGAAGTGAGACTCACTTCCCCTGCTCCAAAACTTGTGGGAAAGTCACTGACTCTGTGGGTTCTCTCTCTCCTTGCCTACCAGTCTCCATCTAAACAACCAGAACAAGGCCTCTGGGAATAAGGGAGCTGATCCTGTGATGTGCTGGGTGTTATTGGCACATTGCACCTGACACGGTGAGTCTGACGGTCTCTGGTTAGAGGTTAGCAGCACATTTCCAACCCTCTCATAGGACTAATGCAGATTTTGCTTCTCTCTCTCTGGAGCTCCCTCAGCTACTTTCCTAATATAAGCTTGTTTGTCAACTCCATTCCAAAATGTTCATCAGTGTTGCCAGCTGTGAGGTCTGTGGAGGGAAGAGACCAGGGTAGAGGCGAGAAACAGGCGTGCTGGTAAGGCTGAGAATTCTGGAACTGTTTCATGTCAGCATACGGAGATGCTAGAGTAGAAAGAGAGTTGTGCTTACCCCATCCTCTGCCAGGCTCCTCCCTTGGCTTTCAGCTCTTCATACCTGCTGTGTATGTCAGACAGTTTTATGCCATCTAGTGGTGTTTTTCTCAGAAGGCTTAACTGCCTTTACAAGAGAGTAATTTAACGCTATTTCCAGCTTAAGCACCATATCTACAGGGCGTGAAATTAGTTCCAGCAAGCAGCAAATTTGCTGCTAATAAAAATATTTAGCAATTCACTAGTCTTTAAATCAGTAGCAGAATATTTTTTACTCGCATCAATGCTTGTTTCTTCCAATTTTAATACTTGATAATCAAGCTAGAATTTTTACAGCTTTAGCTCAGCACGTTTTTATGACGGTGCAAAGAGTTTTGAATCGATCCCCAAGTCCTTCTGACTCCACAGCAGATCCTGGTGATGCATTTCAGATCCAGATATTGTAGCCTATTTATTTAATATTCATAAAGGTCAACAAATCACCTCAGACCCAGGTGCCTAAGGAGCATTATAGTTAAGTCCCTGTATTATTAACCCCATTTCTGCTTGAACCTAGACCTGTGGAAGATTGGGCTGCTGTTTTTGGGAGGAGACGATAGGATCTGAGGAGCTCATGGCATTCCTGGCAGCTCCCTCACTGGGTCTCCAACTGTGCTCTTTTTTCTGACAGCATTTTCCCTCTCTTTCTTTATTGCCCTCTTATATGAGAATGCTGAGGCTGAGTCTCATCTCTACCTTCGGCCATGTTTATGAGAGAGAAGATGCCTCAAAATGACAGGTGAAAGGTAACCTTGAAGCTGTCTTGTTGGATGGTCTAGGGACCCTTTGGTGCCCTCAGGCAGAGGTCACGGGGATACATAGGGTTTTACAGAGATCCCCAGCCCAGGATATATGCATAAGAGTTCATCAGAGGGTGGCATATGAGGTCTCTACCAAAAGGCAACAACCTACTGGTTGTTGTAACCACTGCAAAATGTATGTCTGGGTCATATTTGAGGAGTTCTGTATCTCTACTGAAAGTTATGCTCTGAAGATCTGAGAGTTCAGACAGGCCCCCAGAAAGTGACACACTTCAGAAACGTTCCTTTCAGGCACAAGGTAACAAACACTTATCTCTCTGTCTAGCCATTCATACTTTAGGCCTATTTGCATCCTAAGCAAGTTGTGAATCATAGAATATCAGGGTTGGAAGGGACCTCAGGATGTCATCTAGTCCAACCCCCTGCTCAAAGCAGGACCAGTCCCCAACTAAATCATCCCAGCCAGGGCTTTGTCAAGCCTGACCTTAAAAACCACTAAGAAAAGAGATTCCACCACCTCCCTAGGTAACTCATTCCAGTGCTTCACCACCCTCCTACTGAAAACATTTTTCCTAATACCCAACCTAAACCTCCTCCACTGCAACTTGAGACCATTACTCCTTGTTCTGTCATCTGCTACCACTGAGAACAGTCTAGATCCATCCTCTTTGGAACCCCCTTTCAGGTAGTTGAAAGCAGCTATCAAATCCCCCCTCATTCTTCTCTTCTGCAGACTAAACAATCCCAGTTCCCTCAGACTCTCCTCATAAGTCATATGCTCCAGCCCCTAATCATTTTTGTTGCCCTCTGCACTCTTTCCAATTTTTCCACATCTTTCTTGTAGTGTGGGACCCAAAACTGGACACAGTACTCCACATGAGGCCTCACCAATGTCGAATAGAGGGGAATGATCAGGTCCCTCGATCTGCTGGCAATGCTCCTACTTATACAGCCCAAAATACCGTTAGCCTTCTTGGCAACAAGGGCACACTGTCAACTCATATCCAGCTTCTCGTCCACTGTGACCCCTAGGTCCTTTTCTGCAGAACTGCTGCCTAGCCATTCGGTCCCTAGTCTGTAGCAGTGCAGGGGATTCTTCCGTCCTAAGTGCAGGACTCTGAACTTGTCCTTGTTGAACCTCATCAGATTTCTTTTGGCCCAATCCTCTAATTTGTCTAGATCCCTCTGTATCCTATCCCTACCCTCCAGCATATCTACCACTCCTCCCAGTTTAGTGTCATCTGCAAACTTGCTGAGGGTGCAATCCACGCCATCCTCCAGATCATTAATGAAGATATTGAACAAACCCGGCCCCAGGACTGACCCCTGGGGCACTCTGCTTGATACCGGCTGCCAACTAGACATGGAACCACTGATAACTACCCGTTGACCCCGATGACCTAGCCAGCTTTTTATCCACTTTATAGTCCATAAATGAGAGATTGCAAAATCTACAAGATGAAACAAACAGCAGGGGGTGTCCTGGTTATGCATAATGACAAAGGATGGGGATGGTGAATCTTGGGGGTCAAAGAAACACACTGCATTCTGCACCTAACCGGCAAGCTGATGGCGGGCTTGTCTCATGAAAGAAAGGTCACAGCCGATCTGGGTGTAAAGCACTGCAAGGATTTTGGGTGAGCATTACTCTACAAGACATGAATGTGTGAATGCAAAGGAATGTTGTTATGGCTTCAGAGTTTTTATACTAGCGGAAAACGCAGACTTTGATGTTGTTTATAAGAAAGACCACAGTCTCGGTTCAGTGACAAAGGTGCTCGGCCAGGTTTATCGTTGACAAAACATGGTACTAGTGCCCCATCGGAGCTACAGATGCACTAAGACATGGGTGCCCATAGACAATAGCACCAGCTCAGTCAGACACCATGATCCTGTTCCCTAGGCTTTCACAGAGTTGCCCCTTCTATGGCTTTTTTTCTTTTATACATTTACACAAACAAGTTATTTATCACACTCCAAATGTGGTTAGTTACCACCCTTCTCCTTGTACCTGCTAGTTTGAACAAAACATCCTTATCCATTAGCCTGTCATCGCCTCCTTATCTTACAAGGGGTTGGTGTGTTCTTGTACCACCTCTTAGGCACGCATTTAAGTAGTTACTGAAGAAATCTGTAAAAAGAACGAGGAGTACTTGTGGCACCTTAGAGACTAACATATGTATTTGAGCATAAGCTTTTGCGGGCTAAAACCCACTTCAGCGTGGGTTTTAGCCCACGAAAGCTTATGCTCAAATAAATGTGTTAGTCTCTATGGTGCCACAAGTACTCCTCGTTCTTTTTGCTGATACAGACTAACATAGCTACCGCTCTGAAACCTGTCACCATTAAGAAATCTGTGTGTTTTTGTATCCAGGGTCTTCCGTGGCACTGAAGGACCCGCCGCTGAAATGCCGCCGAAGACCCGGACCGAGTGAAGGACCCCCTGCCGACGTGCCGACGAAGACCTGGACCGCTGCCGGGAGAGTAAAAAAATTAAAAGGCGCCTAAGTTAGGCGCTCTTCCTTAGGGCACGGGGCCCTCTTAGGCACGGGGCCCAATTCAGGGGAATTGGGGGAATCGGCCTAAAGCCGACCCTGGTTTGTATCATCCTTGTCAGTTAAAAGTGTGCTGACTTGGTGTTACCTAGTGTAGTGGTGGTCTGCCAAGGCCGAGCCTACTCTGGTTTACAGCCTTTGGTTCACACTGTTAGTCATACCTAGGGCTCCAGCAAGGCCTACATACTATTGCCATCTCAGCAGTTCCTGGTCAGCTCATAACAACCACTTGGGAACAGTTCTGAAGGAACTTAAAGATGCAGGTCTCACAATAACAGTGCCAAAGTGGAAGACGGGGTGGAGAAAGTCCTTTATTGAGATCATTGAGTAGGAGGGGTCCAATGTGCCTGGCTCCTTAGAAGTGGAATCCATTGTTAACTGGCCTGTACCCAGAATGGGTATGGGAACTGACCCACAAAAGGCACAGCCACGGCTTCCTTGTGCTACAGGCAGGTGATAACAAGGTGCATCACAGCCCTGGGTATCCCTGGGAAGTTTCTCTCAAATGACTTTGCACTTGACAAGCATATCATAGAATCATAGACTTTAAGGTCAGAAGGGACCATTATGATCATCTAGTCTGACCTCCTGCACAATGCAGGCCACAGAATCTCACCCACCCACTCCTGAATCAAACCTGTGTCTGAGCCATTGAAGTCCTCAAATCATGGTTTAAAGACTTCAAGGTGCAGAGAATCTTCCAGCAAGTGACCCGTGCCCCACGCTATGGAGGAAGGCAAAAAAACCCCAGGGCATCTGCCAATCTGCCATGGAGGAAAATTCCTTCCCGACCCCAAATATGGCAATCAGCTAAACCCTGAGCATGTGGGCAAGACTCACCAGCCAGACACCCAGGAAAGCATTCTCTGTAGTAACTCAGATCCCACCCCATCTAACATCCCATCACAAGCCATTGGGCATATTTACCGCTAATAGTCAAAGACCAATTAATTGCCAAAATTAGGCTATCCCATCATACCATCCCCTCCATAAACTTATCAAGCTTAGTCTTGAAGCCAGATATGTCTTTTGCCCCCACTGCTCCCCTTGGAAGGCTGTTCCACAACTTCACTCCTCTGATGGTTAGAAACCTTCGTCTAATTTCAAGTCTAAACTTCCTGATGGCCAGTTTATATCCATTTGTTCTTGTGTCCACATTGGTACTGAGCTTAAATAATTCCTCTCCCTCCCTGGTATTTATTCCTCTGATATATTTATAGAAAGCAATCATATCTCCCCTCAGCCTTCTTTTGGTTAGCCTAAACAAGCCAAGCTCCTTGTGTTTCCTTTCATAAGACAGGTTTTCCGTTCCTCGGATCATCCTAGTAGCCCTTCTCTGTACCTGTTAAGGCCTGCTAATGGGAGTGAAGGGTACTCAGCACCTTGCAGGGCTGGGTTACTAGAGTGGGAGCATCTCCCATTGACAAGACATTTCTGATGATGGGAAGTCTCAACACTGGAAAGCTCAGAACTGATTAAGGATCTGACTAATAAGGAAAGATTAAAAAGTTCAATGTATAGCTTGCCTGAGTAATAACTAAGGGGGTCCATGATAACCATCTAGATACTTGAAGAGTATAAACACCTTGGGGAGAAGAATTGTGCAGGTTGCTTAAAGGGGTTATAACTGGGAGCAACAAGATGAAATAAAGAAAAAGAAATTTTGGCTGCATGTCAAGAAATGCTTCCTGAGAGTGTGGCTGGAGCACAGTTTTCCAAGGAAGTGGGAGCAGGTCCCACTCAGGACTTTTAAACATGGAACGGAGCTAACCTGGTGGAGGATGACATGACGGTGCTGGTTGTCAAAGGTGGTTTTCATCTGAGATAGTCTGCATTACTCATTCATGGATTGCCATTTGCACATCCCAAACCCATGACAGTCACATATGTTGGAGTGGGGAAACTATGTTAGGAATGGTTTAGAGCAGGGGCTTTCAATCTTTTTGCATTTGCAGACCCCTAAAAAATTTCAAATGGAGGTGCGGACCCCTTTGGAAATCCTAGACATAGTGTGCTGACCCCCAGGGGTCCTTGGACCACAGGTTGAAAACCACTCTTTTAGAGTTTATTGGGACTATTTTTTCTATCATTCTACCTCAAAATCCCAGACCCTTAGTTATCATGAATCCAACTCAGAAGGCAAGAAAAATTAAAACTAACAAATGTAAAATACCTGAAATAGCTTGGGAAAATTCTCATATGAAGAGAAATGGAAAAGGTGGGATTGTTACCTTTGAAATTTGATGAATAGGAGAGGACATGATAAAAGTCTGTCAAATATTGACTGGCCTAGAGAAGTTAGATCAAGAACTTTTGTTCACTGTACCTCAGAACACAAAAAAGGAGGGCACTCAATGAAATTGAAAGGTGGTAAATTCAAAACCAATTTTTTTTTTTTACACATAAGGCAAACTACCCCCACTGGAATTCATTGCTATAGGGCACCAGTGGGGGGCTGGAGTTCCCCTGAGTCCCCACCAGACTCCAATTCAAGTTATTTATAATATCCTCCCCTGTCTGTAGCACACAAGGGGTCCTCCAAACAAAACAAGCATCCTTTTCTCTCTCTTTCCCTTGCAAGAGAGGGGAATCAGAGTAAAAGAGAAGAAAGGCTCAGGGGGGGTCTGTCTCTTATGCAGCCTTTCTGGGGCCAGCCCTTTGGGGCTTGGCTTATCAGCTGGCCCCTACTGCCTTTACCACCCCCAGCCCCTCCTCTTGGACCACCCTGTTCAGGGCCAGATTAACCTTTTGTGGGCCTGGCACCAATATTTGTGGGCCCCCATGGAGGCAATGGAGCATGGTGCAGGGAGGTCGGTTAGGGTGACCAGAGGGCAAGTGTGAAAAATGGTGATGGGGGTGGGGGTAGGCTAATAGGTGCCTATATAAGAAAAAGCCCACAAAATCAGGACTGTCCCTATAAAATCAGGACATCTGGTCACCCTAAGGTCAGTCCCCAGACCGACGGGCCAGCCAGAGGCTATGGGACATGGCATGGCAGGGGAAGCCCCGCTCTGCCCAATGCGAGGGCACTATTTACAAATCGACAGTTGCCAGATGCACAGTGGCCTGCCCAGCCCTGTGCTGTCAGCATGCCCATTCCCCTTGGGGGTGGGCCCATGTCATGCCACACAGCCCCCCTGCCCAACACCCCCTGACTCCCTATGGCTAGAGGCCCCCCAGACCCACTATTCCCAGCTCCCATCCACAAATGCACAGCGCCTTGCACAACACCACCCCTGCCCACAGCCCCACCACAACTGCTCAGCACCCGCCACACAGAATCCCCACTCCCTAATGCTCCAACACACACACACACACACACACACACACACACACATCTTCACAGTCCAGCACCCATCCTGACTCCCCTCGGACCCACTCCCCCAAGCCATGCCTCCTGGCCGCACTCACTGGCCTTGCTGGGAGGCGACTGTCTGCTGGGCTGAGCTGGCAGTGCAGCCAGGGCTGGTCCCAGGGCCGGGAATCACTCCGGCCCCTTGGAAGTGGCACAATCAGCCAGGCCAGGACCTGCCCCGGCCGGGGTCCCTCAAGACGCACTTGCCTGGAGGGGCCCAGCCAAGCCATCCACACTGTTTCTCGCCCCACACACACACCTGGCCGAGACTGGCCAGGCTTCTGCACCAGTCCCAGGTGGCTCAGCTCCAGGGAAACAGGTGGGGCCCCACAGGTGGTGGGAAGCCGAGACTGCCTGGAGCAGGAGGTGCACTGGGGTCCTGCCAGGGGGCTGAGAGGAGCAGGGCATGGGGTGAGGAGGTGGAGAGGAGCCCTCGGCCAGCCGAGAAGAGCAAGTGGGGGGTGAGGGGAGCCAGCGGGGTCTCGGGGTGCAGTGCAAGCAGAGCAGGCCAGGGCTCCTTCTGAGCATAGGGCTGGCTCCATGGAGCCACTGTAAGCCTGGCACTGACCCTGTTGGCAGTTGGTCCACACAGTTTCAGGGACAGCAAGGCCTGCAACAGTCTCTCTCTTGGCTGATCAGTCTTTGTAGTCAGAAGTCTCTGTGGTGTAGCATTCTTCTTCCTGTTCACCACCCCTTCCTGGGGGGGGGAGGGATGATTTTCCCTTCTAAGCTTCCCTTCTCCCCAGGCACCACAAGCCTTCCAGGTGCTCCTCATTTGTGCTGAAGGAGCCCAGAAGAGCTCCTAAGTCTCCTCTCCATGAGAGTGAGCATGTGCCCCTTCCCAGTGCCCGAGGCCCAAGGTTTAGTGGGATGGGGTTAGGAGGAAACTTCCCTGGGGGAAGGTTGTCCCGTAACTGCCTTTTGCAGGGCTTCTTGCTCCTCCCTCTGAAACATCTGGTACTGGCCACTGTCAGAGACTGGATCCTGGGCTAGATGGGCCATGGGTCTGATCCATTCTGGAAGTTCCTAGGAGATGAGTTGGTGGGTAGAATACAGGTGATGCAGTACAAAGTGAATAATAAACACCCTGACCAGGGCCTGTGATTCATTTATCACCTTAATCTACACTGACTGTGTGTGCACATAGCAGTGCCCACTATCTTACAGTCCTTTTAATTAAGGAGCTCTGCAGGGGTTGGTTTGTTTGGAATTACTGGGAATGCTGTTTTCAGGTCAAATGTGAAGCTCAGTTTGCAACGTCTCACCCCAAGCGTAAATAGTTTTGGTTTTACAAAGCCTCGTGCGGCTGTTTCTGAAGCACAGTTGTGTCAGAAGAAGAGATAGAGTGTGCTTCTTAATGAATTTTTACTTCCCTGTCACTGTTTAGATTTAAAACAGGAAATTGGGCAGGGCACTACTCAGTGATGTTGTTTAATATGCATCTGGGACAGGTATATGGGACCAGCTCCTTACACTGATTTATACCAGCTAACTCCACGAATTCAACAGCAGGTGAGAACTTGGGTGATATTTTATCATGTACAGCACTAGTGAGAATGAGGTTTGAAGAGACAGAAACTTAAATTGCATCCACTCCACGTGGCAAGTTGTAACACAGGCCAGGGTTTGTGAAAGGAATCCTAGATACTGTACATCTGCTCTATTGGACACAGGAGAGTTTGAGTAATGCTTGCTAGGTGCTCCACAACAAGATTTTCCAGCAAACAGGCTGAAACTGAGGACATGTGGACAGGGCCGGCTCTGGCTTTTTGGCCGCCCCAAGCAAAAAAAAAAACGGGGCGGCCAGAATGGCAAAGCAAAAAAAAACCAAAAAACCTGCGGTGCGGCCAGAGCGCGGGTGCAGGCGGACCGGCTTGGGGGCGGGGGAGGGAGTGGGCAGGAGAGAGAGAGAAGGGGGCGACCAGGGCTACAGCAGGGGCGCTGCCACACGGCCCCTCCCGCTGCGCCGCCTCCTGCCACCTGCCGCGAAGGCTCCACTCCGGTCGGCGGGGAGGGAAGGAAGAGGACTGCCCTTCAGGGCGCTCTGGTTCTCCGCGCCACCGCCCCCTACAGGGCTGCCAGAGCGGAACAACAACAACAAAAAAGCGGCCGTGCCGCCCTAGGATTGGGTGGAATGCACCTCGAACAATCTGCCGCCCCAAGCACCAGCTTGCTCAGCTCGTGCCTGGAGCTGGCCTGCATGTGGAGGCTGGGATTGGTGCTTCAGAAGAGGCAGGGTGATGATGGGCTTGTCTTTAGGATGCCTTCATTAGTGGATGTATGCTTTCATTGCTTTCTGACTTGTGCTTTATAGGTTGCTTGGATCCTGACTCCTAGCTTGTTGAGCACCTCGTTAATGCTCCTGTTTTCTACCCCCCCCCCAAAAAAAGGTGAATAAGAAAGCAACCACAGCATGGCCTCTGAGTGGTAAGTGCTGCACTTTCTCATGAGGCTTTTCAGTACCTATGGTTGCCGCACAGCTGTGCAGGAGTTTCAGGTGCCACCTGCCTTTATCGGATTTATTTTTTCTTTCTTTCAAACAGCATTGTGTGTTAGGGAAGCTTCAGAACATTCTTTCTCAGAGTTGCCTGGGTCATCTATGCAGATTCCCAGTCCACTGGGCAGATGCTTTCATGGGAGCAAAAATCACCAGAGAATATTGGACAGCAGAGATTACGGAGTGTGCCTACAATCAGGCAGGGGTGCATCCCTTGAGCATGAAGCTGCAAGCAGCAGGTCACATGCAGTATCTTCTCTTACATGTGGCAAGAGAGACACAGGCTCCTGTCACAGCACAAGCCCCTGACACCTCCTGGCAAACAGGTCTCTTGGCAATTAGAAATCTATGGGCAGACACTAGCAGAGAAGATTGATGTGTTTGCTCCAGGGAATTGTGAAAAGTGAGGCTCCAGTGGGTCTGGTGGCTAGATGGGAGGTGAGGGCAACACTGTTTCACTAGCAGCTCTAACCTCCATGACAGCAGCCCTGACAGTTGATCCAAAGTGGTTAGCTGCTTGTAACCTATGTAGACGGGAGGTAAGTCAATTCACTTACCAATTCTGTGCTACAGAATTCCTCTGGCAAAGTATTTGCACAGACCATGAATCCCGATTCTTGCAAGAGGCTACAGCTGGATTTTCTATAGGAACCCTCTAAATATTAAAAGTGGAAATAATAGGATTCACTTTCTTTCTCTCCTCAGGAATCCAGGACCACTCTTTACCATAAGACAGTTCTGCACACACCCAGTTAATAATGTCAAATTCCTTTTTATGAATAACACTCCAATAAAAATTCCCACCTGTTACAGCCAAGCGGTTGCAATGCAATCCAGTGAGACTGACATTTCTAACTAGAGATTTATTTCCCTTTTTGTCATGAGCTCCACACATTGCTAGTGTGCCTCCTCCTGGTTGCTGTGGGGATTCGCTCCTTCCAAATGCTGCGCTCTCCTCTGGTGGCCTCTCCAACCATCATCCTCTTTCACACTGCAATCCCCCTCGCTCCAGCTTCCTCTTTGACTTGGCTCTCCAGAGAAGTCACTGTAGGCCTCCCCTTCCGGGGTATCAAAGTCTTGGGGGCAAACTGTTCCAGGCAGTCGGCTTTCAACTGCCTGCTCTGCACAACTTCCCCAGTGACTGGCAGGGGAACCCAGGACTGCCCTCTACTCAGAGTTTCAGCTCAGGGACCCTCTAGTCAGCAACCAAGGTCTGTTCCCTCCTGGACCTTGCTGCCTTTCCCTGAGCCCTTTCCTTACCTTGCCGCTCTGCCCCCTTCTCTGGGTTTGCCTAGGGTTACTATTCGTCCGGATTCCCCCGGACATGTCCGGATTTTAGAGTTAAAAATAGCGTCCGGGGGGAATTTGTAAATGTCTGGACTCCCCCCCCCCCCCCCCCCCCCCCCCCCCCCCCCCCCCCCCCGCCGCCGCCGC